>NW_027310831.1:0-44798 GCF_047496795.1 Chiloscyllium punctatum | reverse complement strand
GTTTCGTGAAAAGTTTGTCGTTCTTCATGAGTCCAACAGATTTTACATTGGAAACTTCTCACTGTATGTAGCAAAGGGAAGTGAACCGAATGTACATGCACATGACTGAACCTCCAGTGGCAGACAATTGCATGGTATGAATAACATTTTAATGGCATTTGTCACAATCTGTCAATTTTCACCTTGTTCGTACTTTGTTTCTTCGACAAATTATTTCTAAGTAATCACTGTGCAGAATTTTAAGTTTTGTGCTTGTGCTGACACGTGTGTGTGTGTTTGTGTGTGTGTGCACATGTGTGTCACTGCATCAGTATTTGTTAATCTGTGTATCTAAATGTTTGAATGTGTTTGTGCGTGTCTGTATGCACGTGTGTATCTATGGCAGTATGTCTTCCGGATATATGCAAGTGAGTGAGTCTGTCAGTATCAGCGTATCTGTATGTGTCATGTCAGTGTGTACATATGCGTCAGCATTTTTTCGAATTGTATATACATCAGCTTACTTGACTATTCTAAAATGTTAGTCAGATGTCTTTGCGCCTTTGTTGAGGAATGTGATGTTTGTAATAAACCAGTGATTTACTGCTGACTAAAGAACTCTGGATGATTTGTTCATTACGGTGAACCTTACACAGTTAAATAATTGACCATGACACTCTGCTCTTCTGAACACGAGTCTCTGAAGCTGCAAGTTTTAATATGTTTTCTCTCCACAGATCCCGCTAGGGTTCTGTTTTTCTAACAGTTTCCGGTCAAGTTTGTGGCCATGTCACAGAACTGGTTATGTTTAAGATCTTCTGTGACCAGTGGATGAGTATCGAAACGGATAGAGTGATCATGCCAAAAATCAGTCAGGCAGTTTTGAAGGCTATTCCATAATGATCTCCAGACTGTAGAATTCGGTGGAGAACAAGTTCACGCATTCTGTGCCTGTACTTTATTTTGTGGCTCGTTTAGATTTTTGACAGAATAATGAATGACATGGATAGACAGAAAAGTACGGCTGAGATCACAACTAGATCAGCCATGGTCTATATCATTGAAAGAGCTTCATCGAAGCGTCAAATATCTACTCCTGATCCTCAATCCTACTTTCCTCTGTTTTATTCAACCCTCCACATTTCCTTCATTGGTGCAATGGGAGAGCATTTCATATATCAATCTTATGAATCGGAGCAAGAGATTGGTCTTCAGAACCGTGAAAGACTGTAATGTAATGTGGCCTGTAGACTGAGAAACTGTGCTTGGGAAACACGGGTTGGCTGGCGAACATCTGACTCGCCTCACTTTACAGAGCTTCTTCCCTCTGCAACTCCTGCTTCATTTGTCGGTCATACCAATAACCAAGATTCCTTGTGCACGGAACATCTGTCATTCGCCAGGCTTAGTTTAACATACACGCTGATCACCCTGTATGCAACATTTTACAACGTAACCTCCAGGAATTCAACTGCTAAATGACCAATCTCCGAATATGCCATTCAGCCCCTGCTGCACAGTTCACCATGATCGACCGCAAGCCTCAAATCCTCATTCCTGCCTAATCTTTGAATCCATCTGTTCCCTAACTCCAGCACCGTCAAAATTAGACGGTTCTTTCTGCTGCCAAAGTTATTCCTAAGGTTATATGTTTCATTTTCCAAGCAAATACATTGCCAACAGCTCTGGAAATGTGCAATAAACGGATAGGTGTCTGCCTTACCAAATGCCTTCTGTGAATGTAAATTCATTGTCAAACGATTCACTTCTATCTACCTATCATATTCTCAAATAAATCCACACGTTTGTCAAACATAATTTATTTGTCAGAAAATGTTGCTGATACCGTTTAATTGCTTTATGCTTTTATGACTTGCATGCTTTTTTTTTGTGTGTTCCATAATAATGGCCCTTGAAGTTTCCAAGCACGCTTGGCACATTAACTGGCTTGTATGTTCGTGATTTCTGCCTGACTATTTCTTGTAACAATGTCATCGCAATTGGCCCATTTTTAAACAAATCTACTGGAACAATCCTGGACTCGATGAAGTTCCAGAATACGTCACCAAACGCCAGAAATATCTTTGCAGTAACCTCCTGAAAGCCGATGAAATCAGACCACCAACTCTCGGTGGACTGACTATCTGTATTCCCATTAGAATAGTGCTGGAAACACACAGCAGGTCAGGCAGCATCCGAGGGTGGACAGGAGTGTGGAGCGGACAGGTGGGAACAAAGATCGACAAGTGGGACAGATCATGAGGACGATACTGAGACGGAAGGTTGGAACTGCGGTATGCTGAGTGGAGTGGAAATGACAAAACTGGTGAAGTTCACAATGATATCATATGTTTGAAGGGCTCTGAGTCGTATAATGAGGCGTTCCGCCTCCTGGCGTCGGGTGGTAATGGAGTGGCGATGGAGGAGGTCCAGGACCGACATGTCCTCAGCAGAGTGTGAGTACAAGTTGAAATATTCGACCACGGGGCGGTGGGGTTGATTGTTTCAGCTGTCCCAGAATTGTTCTCAGACGTGCTCTGCGAGTAGGCGCCCAGTCTCACCGAAGGAGAAGAGAACACAATAGGAGCATCGGATACAGTAAAAGACGCAATAAATGACTCCTTTGGGGCCTTGGACAGACGTAATTGGAGGTGTGGGCGCAGTATTTGTAAATTCTGCCGTCGCAGGGGATGGTGCTGTGAGGTGTGCGTGGACCTAAACAGAATGTCGCAGGGGGAATGGTCTTTACAGGCAGTGAGCAGCGGTGGGGAGGGAAATATATTGTTGGTGGTGGGGTCCGGTCGCCAGTGGTGGATGATGCAATGTATACAGAGGCTGAAGAGGTGCATGGTGAGGACCAGGAGAGTTGTTTCTTTGTTGTGTTTGGGGGGTGGAATTCGAGGATGGAGATGCGCAATGTGGATGAAGTCCGTAGGATGGCATCTTGAACCACATGGGATGTGAATTTGCCGTCCAAAAAGAAAAAGGCCATATGGTCGGTTCTATGGTGGAACTGGTCCTCCTGGGAGCAAATGCGGCAGACGTGGGGAATTGGGAATGGGGATACCATTTTTTCCAGAGGCAGTGTGGGAAGAGATGCAATCCAGCTATTCCTCAAATATTCCAGGATCTTTCCCCAGCCTCTAGAACTGCTCAGCCACCATCAGGAACGTGGTGGTGCCAGCTACCATCACTGTGCGATCGATGATATCATCTCTGTCCCCTGCACGACAATCGGACATAAACACCATGAGATTCATCACTGCTGAGATGAACACAAAGCCTAATCTGAATCAAATTTCCACCACCGCAGCCATTTCCCCATCTGATATCGTCCATGTCACGCACTCCACGACTTCTGCCTCCTTTGTAGCAGCTACTGCAGTCACTTCCACATCCAACCACATGACCTGTGCTACACGTCACGTCACTTCCGAACCCATAACGACATCACAACAGCACACGTTCAGCCACTTTCACCCCCAAATCTTCCCTTGTCGCAATCACTTTCAAACTCACTGACGCCACTCACATATACACCGCGGACTTGACCCCCGCAGATCCCACTGTCAACTCCCCAGGCCCACCTGGAACCCTGAGGTGAACATCATTTCTGTAAATGACATCACCCTGTTACATTACACCACTACGACTCCCCCTCCTGTCACAGTCTACACCCCGACACCCAGCTCCAGCCCTATACCAGTTCCTAGCGCCCAAACCTGCCGAGTTTTAGCGATCTCCGCCGACCTCCCCCTCACAGAGGACAAACATTCAGTCCTCAGCAAAGGCCTTACCTTCATCCCCCTCCATCCACGCATTGACGAATTCATTACATGTTATGACATTGAACACTTCTTAGACCGACTCCACTTCCGAGCTTATTTTTCAATGAAGACTTCTGTTCACCATCCAAGGACGCCTTCACCCACCTCCAACACACCTCATTTACCTGATCTCCCAGGCCGGACTTTTATCCGTTTTCAAAAAATTTTTTTTCCAACTGCCGCTGAGAAATTAATGGAACCAGCTTGTTTACACACCCCACTCCAACCTCTCACCCTAACAACACAAAGTCCTCCATTCTCTTTGCTTCACCTCAACTTCCCCATCAAACCAACCGACAAGAGGTGTGCAGTACTAGTTTGATCCACTGAATGCAACATTGCTGAAGCCAGAATGCCAACTCAAAGACACCTCTTTCTACTGCCCCATTGTTCATGACCTCACCCCATCAGCAAACTTTCCATTCCCAAACCATACACAACCTCATCAGCTCAGGGTAATTGTTAACAACAGCTTCCATACTCATTGTTCAGGAACCCCACACCACCCAGTTCTACCTTCTACTCAAGATCCACATGCCTGACTACGCTGGCCGACTCATCGCCTCAGCCTGCTCCTGCTCTACCGAATTCATCTCCACTTATCTCGACGCTGTTCTATCCACTGGGACCAGGAACTTCTCACAAATGTCTGGGGCGCCGCTCACGACCTCCAGCAATGCCCCAGACTTCAGTTGCCGGCACCAATGCCTCATCCTTTCCATGGACATCCAATCAATCAACATCTCCATCCACCATAACCACGACAGCAAAGCTCTCAACTTCTTCCTCTTCTGAGGTCCCCATCAGTACCTGTCCACTGACACTCGCATTCATTTGGCTGAACTGATCCTCACCTTCAGCAATTTCACCATTGAATCTTCCCACTTCCTCCAGCCGAAAGGGGGAGCCACGGTCACTAGCATGGGCCCTAGGTATGCCTCTGTCTTTGTCGGCCATGTTGAACAGTCTGTTTTCAACTGATATACCGGTATCACTCCAGACCTTTCCCTCCGCTACATTGATGACCGTATCAGCGCGATCACGTGTTCCTACAAGGAGGTTGAATAGTTCATCAACTTCACCAACACATCCCAAACCGATCGTAAATTCACCTGGGCAACCTCTGACATCTCTGTCTCGTTCCTGATCCTCTCCATCTCCAACAATGGTGACTGTCCCAACATTGGCATTTTTTACACTCCCATCGACTTCCACATCTAGCTAGATGTCACTGCTCTCAATCAGCCTTCTTCAAAAATGCTATCCCCGATTAACAATTACTCCACTTCCAACTCATCTGCTCCAAGCTGACCAGTTCCATCACAGAACACACCAGATGGACTCCTTCTTAAAGACGTCAATTTCCCCTCCCACGTTGTTGAAGATGACCTCTAACGCATCTATCTACATTCCGCACCTCTACCCTCGAAACCCGCCCCTCCAACCGCAAAATGTACCCGACTGGTACTCACCGTTCACCCCACCAATCTCCGTCTGCATTACATCATCTGCCGACACGTCTGTCCTGACAAAACGAAACCACAGACAGAGATGTATTTCCCTCACACCCCTTTACACTTTCCATAAAGGCCGCTCACTCAGCGACTACCTGATTAGTTCCACACCCCATAACATCCCAAACTCCCTTCCCGGCACCTTTGCCTGCCACCTCAGAAATTGCAAAACCTGCGTCCACATCTCCACTTCATCTCCGTCCAAAGCCCAAAAGGAGCTTTATTAATGCAACAAAGCTTCACCTGCGCGTCCATACATGTAATGTGGTGGAAGTTTTACCATTATCAAAATGGATCGGTCCTTATACCAACAGCCCAATAAATGATTTCACTCACGACAATATGTGTCATCATAAATTCATTTTATCTTTATGCCTCCTAATGGGATCCATGCGCCATTGGAGCTTCCTAATCTTGTCAGTGATATGTGTGCTTTTGAACTGTCTCCCAGTTGATGACTGACCCTGGACCGGTAAGTGTGCAGCGCTCTGTCTTCTGCTTTGCATAAAGATAAGTTTATGATCATATTTGACGTTTATTAGCTCAGCCACGTAATTGGACCACCATTACATCTCCAACCTCTGTCGATGCCTCACCTTCTCTGCGAATGGCACATTCATGCATGTCAGGTGCAGTTGCACACACAGTTATTCCAACACTCGTCTCAACCATATTACAACCAATAGCATCCAATAACTTCAGCTCATCTACAACTCAGCAGTCGGTAACCGGAATTTCAGAGCATCATGTTCACCCATCACTTCTGCCCTCATTGACAAACACTGGCTTTCCTTGTGAGAAGACTTATATGTGAAAATCCTCTACTTTCGAAGGGCCCACCAATGAGTCACATTCCCACATGTCTCTCGTATTCATTCTGAATCTTTTCCTTTCCGGTAATATTGAAAATCTCTCTTTTTTTTCAGAATGAATGACCTTTTTTTTTCTTTATGTCTTAACCTGACCGTAAAAATATACACTTTCGAGTCAGTGGTGTTGGCGTTACGATTTTCATTAAAAAAAACGAAATGATGTAATTTATGCTGTCATTCACTTCCCGTTGTCTGCTGACGAGGTCCATGCTAAACAGGGCATTGAAGTCACGTTGCTGCTCGTCTTTGCAAGTTGTTCTGCTTCTGTTATTTGATCTTCAGCTTGTCATTTGGAGTTAATGTTCGCCCAAACAAGGAAGCCCCCTTCCCCATTCCAACCCGAACCTTCATCTTGAATGATTGGCAAGTGTTTGAATTACTTATTTATTAAAGTAGGGTTGGAAAATAGACTACCGGCAAAGTCAGTTTATGACCATCAGCATATATGTGAAGTAATGCTACATAACTCTCAGCTATAAAATGTGAAAAAGACCTCAATGATATGACAGGTCACCCATGATTAATGGATGTCGTTTTCGGAGTATCGAATATATTAATAAAAGAAGACTACTGATAACTGATGGTAGGCCAGAGGACTGGAATTAGTTTGACGATCCTGCAGTCAATGCCTGTAAACTCAATCACTTGGGTAAATTTTGACGAAGGATGCAAATTGCAAAGAAGTACAAACTAAAACAGCAAGGGATTATCCGTGTATTTAAATATGAAAGACAGAAGCTAACTTCTGTGTAGGACTCTTGGAGAGTGCGACTAGCAATTTGCAAACTTATAAGCGGAAATGGTAGACAATTAAAATAATTATTTATTTGAAAAAATAGAATCACAAGTGTACCACATATCTTAACGGTAAGAATACTATTTTATCTATTTGCAGGATGCCGGTGTCGCTGGCTGCCCAGCATTTATTGCCCATCTCCAGTTTCATTTCTGAAAGAGTTGATGAGTTATATTTGACGTGCTGTGAGCTAACCGAAAACGAGATTATGAAGGGAATTCAAAGATATAATCCAGCGACAATGGAGTCAGCGAGATAGTTTTGCAATTCAAGTTAGCGATTGGCTTGGTGGGGAATGTATAGGTGATGGTGTTTCCCGTGAGTCTGCTGCCATTGTCTTGTGGAACGGAAGTAGTCACGGGGTTTGAAAGCGTTGCCTGAGGACTCCTTGGGGTATTTTTCCCTATCAATTTGTAGTTGTAGTACTTTGGTGCGACTGTGAGTGAGGGAGTGTATGCTTGTGGAAGCATTCTCAATACATGCTGATGGTTTGTTCTGCATGGGTTCAAGCATGTTATGTGTTGGAAGTGCACTCATCCAGCCGAGTTGGATACATTACATTGCTCTGCTGAATTGTGCATCGCAGACGGTCTGTTGTGGGCTTGAGGGGGATAGGTGTTGGGAAGTTTATTGTTTTACTCGGCGCAGTTTTCTTAATTTCTGACCTGTTCTTGTAGCCATTGTGTTTATGCGGAGTCTTCAGTTGAGTTTCTAATCAATGATAGCCCCCGGGATGCTGATAGAGGTGGTTCAATAATGGTAAGACCATAGGATGCCAAGGAGCGGTGGTCAGATTATATGTTACTGATGATGGTCATTTATGTGGCACACATGTTACTTGCCATTTCTCAACTCAAGCCTGGATAAAGTTCAGATGTTCTGCATTTGAACATGGCGACATTATTGCAATTGCAAATGCTCTTGTAATATGTTGACAGGTAAAATATATTTAACAATAGAATATGAACACACATAAACGAAAGTGGGTACTGCAGATGCTGGAGATTAAAGTCAAGACTAGCGTAGTGCTGGAAGAGTACAGCCAGTCAGGCAGCATCAGGGGTGGAGTGATAAGTGGGAGGAGAGAAAGTAGCTGAGAGTGGAATCAGAGGATTGAGGGGGTAAGGTAAAATGTCAGAGAAGAGTGTGGAGCGGACAGTCGGAAGGAAGATTGACAGGTCAGACAAGTCATGGGGATAGTGATGAGCTCGAAGTTTGGAATAGCAGTAAGGTATTTTGTGGAGCAATGATGAAATTGGTGAGGTCCACATTGATGCCATGGGAATCAAGGGTTCTGAGATAGAGATGAGACTTTCTTCTTCCAGCCGTCGGCAGTGGCGATGGAGGAGACCCAGGACTTGCATGTCCTTGGCAGACTGGGAGGGGCAGCTGAAATGTTTGGCCACAGCACTGTGGAGATGATTGGTGAGGTTGTCACGGAGATGTTCTCTGAAGGATCTTCATGTTGGCATCCTATCTCCCCTTTGTAGAGAAGACGGCATCATGAGCAACAGATACAGTCAAAATAATAAAAGAGCAGGAAAGTAAACACAGCCTATAGGCCTCATTGCATCAATATGGGCTGTTTTTTGTAAATGAGAGTAAAGGAAATTTCTGATAGAAATGAGGACATCAGTGAGATATCATCGTGAATTTTCTTTGCAGTTCCGCTCAATAGTTATGTTAATAACGTCAGTGCTAAAAATATAGCCCAGAGACAGTGTACTTAATTCATGTCGGGAATGTATTATGTATTTCATGAGGAAAGTGGATCTCGTTTGCATGGGAGTTTGGAAGAGAAAGAGGTGCAATGATCGAAGTTTTTAAATTCATCCACTGTCCTAACACTGCAACAACTAAAAGAAGTTTTCACCTTATGATGAATCCAGCTACATTTTGTTTTTTCGTTCATGGCTCGTCCGTTTTTATTTCAGAGGTGAGAATTTTCACCTTTCTTTATTTTCTTAAACGTTTGTGGGAGCCTTGTTTTTTTTTTGTTTCATTACAATCAAACACAAGCATCAGGACGACCATTAAGTCATTCAATTCGTGAAGCCTACACCCGAGTGAATAAGATCATTGCTGACCTCACAGTAATAATACATCTGCATTCCCACCTGTTCTTGAAAACTTTCACTGCTTTATGTAACGACAGCCGATTGAGATGTGCTTTTAAAAAAATGAATTGATATTTCTTCCACTATCCTGTCAAGCACAAAGCTCGAACTTATCGCTGCATTAGGAATGAAGAATGCATCGCTGTTTCCAATGGCGACGCCTGATTTTAAAACAGTAACCTCGAGTCCTGTATTCAAACGTAAATGGAAGCATTTTCCACAGTTTTACCCCGTCAAGATCCCACAGCGTCAGAGTAGGACATTGGCAGATAGCTGCAGAGGAAATGCATTGAGACGACGAAGTTGATTCTCCACTATTCAGTATTATCGTGACTGTTATGATAATAGAATCACAGAATTTTTCAGTAAATAAGGAAACCATTTGAGCAAACCTGCCTGTACCTGCTCCCTCAACGTTTACCCCTCTAATCCCACTCCTGATCCTTATCTCCATAGCTGTCTGTAGATGCAAAGATTGACTTCCACCTCGAGGAACTGAAAGTTAATTCCCGGCTCAGCGCTGGGTTCATAAATCACTGCATTCTAAAGTACACCACCTTATCTTATCCTTATAGTCCTTCATTCCCTTCGTACTTGAACATCTGTCTACCATCAGCCTTGAATATAATTACAGACAGAGCTTGAAAAACTCCTTAATTCACTGTTCTCCGAAAGAAAAAGTCCTAGATGTATCTGTCAAAAATTGAGATTTTTTAATCTGAAGATATTTTATCTGGTCACATCATCTCCCTCATTGGGAAGTAATGTTTTAACAACTACCCTGTCAAGCTCATAAATCATCTTATATTTCTTTCCCTCATGAAGGTCTTCACTCATTTTTAAAAATTCAAATGGATACATGCCCAAAACTATTCGGCATTGACTCAAGAAGAATCCTCTCAATTCACGGGATAAACGTTCTGAAACTTCTCTGGCATGCCTCCAGTGCATCTTTAATCACTAGGGACAGTTTGATTTCATAAGACGTTCACAACTGCTCATCAAGTTGCAGCTGTCATCAGATAGAGGCTGGTAGATCTGTTACACCACGTGCTTTGAATTAATGACCAACAGTGCATTGGTATTGCTAATTACAGACGCAACTTAGAAAGAAGACCACAGAAAGAAGAATCTCGAGGAGCACAAACATACAGATACAGATAGATTATTCTTGAGGTTGTGAATGGAATACTTTTGGATGCAGAAAAGAAGTAGGACATGTAACAGAAACAGAGGACTCATGATCGTTTGAACGAAAAGAGGACTCATTACCATATGTTCAACATTCAAACCTTTCTTTCAGTTCCTCATTTTAAAGTAAGAAAACTTTAATGTTAACTGTTGCTTTGTTCCTTCATTTTCGAAAACTCTTGTATGAAGCAATGCTTATTCACTACTTTGCTCCTAAATCTTTGCACCTGGGTAGCTTTACAGCAGGTGGTGCTTTTTCTGGTCACTTTGCCCCCGTCTTCTCCATACACCGATAACTCTCTACTTCAGAACTTGTGAAAATAAAATCTAATGTTCAAATATAAATGCAAAAGAATTTTAGATCTAAAGTGCCAAATTGCTTCGTCTCTATGTGTGTTCCGATTCGGTTTCTTTCTCAACTATATTCTTTCCATTAATAGTGACAAAAGGCAGTTTCTCAGTCATTCAATTTAGCAATTGCGCTGCAATAATTCATCAAATGTCCTGTAACAGCAGAGTCTAAATAGAAAAAAAAAACATGTCCATCCTGATGGAGCAGAGCAGCAGATCATGAACGCCAAAATACCACCCTTCCTGCGGCGAATAGGATTTAAAGATACAGTTTGGTCCAGAGAACATCGTGCACACCCCATGACCGAACTGATACGAAAAGAAAACAAAATTATTTACTTCACTAATGTTACTGGAAATGTGTCGACAGTTCTCGATTATAACAGAAATAATATTCGTCCCTCGCAAAAGCATCATGACCTCCACCAGTTAGACACATTATTGGACGTCATACTGGGATATTTCCACGTCTGACTTGGAGTTTTGGGTTCATGGAAATTCAATGAAACTGTGACCACTGTGGCCATGGTCAAAATGTTCATCGTCGTGTGGGACTCGAAGATTATTAAACTGGGTGGAACACCGTTGAAAGCACCTCGTTTTCGGATGGCAGTTGTGATACATGGCACCCCTGGATTATGCATACGTTCGAAAAGATTCTGTGGAAAACATAGAGTACGTCAGCGACCAAATTTCCTCCTCCTCACTTTTACCAGAAGGATTGTCCCAGTTGCATTGTTTGCTCAATTTGTTATTTAACGTTCAAATGTGTATTGAATCTCCATAACAGCTCAACAGTAATGCAGGAAACCATTCACTGCACGTCCCCGAAATTTGCAATGAGAGAAGGATATCAACTGCTGTACATGCATGGGATGCCATCTGGATAATTATTAGAAACTTCCCTTGCTCTACGTTCCATCTCTTCTGTTCATCTTCTGTTCTGAAGAAACATGGCCAATTTGTCCCCTCACCCTGCAGAATAAACTGATAATTTCTCCAAATAAGTGGTTGGCTTTGTAGCTCGAACCATTTTCTGCAGTCTAGCAACTCTAATATCTGAAAATCGTTGTCTGCAAAGCTAAGCAAAGGTTCAGGGGCTGAACTCTCATACAGACTAAAAAAAGTGACTTTACCGTTAGAGAGTTGAATGCATATGGAAGTAGAGTTGATTTCTTTTGGTAGGATGGTAACGCCAGAAGACATGGACTCGTATCGTTTTCGTTGGCTTTCATAATAGTTTATGGACAACAGCAGAATGCCAACATCTTTTTGTCTGCTCTGAATTCCACCAAATAAGTGGCCTGTACAATTATACTAGAGGAAATTTATACATATGTATATAATCTAACTAGCCGCTACGAGGCGAATTGGAATCCATTGGCCTTCTATTCGCGTCTCGACTCAACAAAGAGAGATAAGAAGATTTATTCAGCAGTTGGAGTGACAACGAATTTCAAACTTTGGATAATGTAGAGCAGGTAGTGAATGGGATCGGGGAAGGGAACAATATGACGACAAAAAATGCATTCAATTGAAATAATATCACTTATCGCTTTTTGTGGTTTCATTCCTGTTCAGATAATGGCGTTGCCCTTGCTTGATAAAGAATGGGGTTTGCAGCATGCAAAGTTGACAATTGGTCTGACGTTTTCATAGTTTTACTAACGAGGTCATTAATATATTTCATCATCTTTATTGAATTAATAGTCATATGGAGTAACTTACCAGGAAGACCAACAACAGCGACGATGGGGTGTTAACCAGCTTGAATCACACGAAGTATAAACTTTATCCACATTGCTAACGATGGCTAACATTGATAAGTCTGGGAAAAACCCAATGACAAACTTTGATGCATTGCTTTAAAATTCCAGTCTGTTGCTGTTAGTTACTGGTCTTTCTTTCCCTCTCTGTGCAGCTGATGATTCCTTATCATGTCTCATGTGTTACTTTGGGACAACAGAGCGAGAGGCGTCTCTTATTAAGAGAAAAAGTAATCACTCTACTTAGAGACTTAGGATCCATGGTATTTGACATTAATTCCTGCCACTATTTGACCATTTTTAGTTAACCCTTTTCAATCCTAAACTTTCAATGCTGACAATTCTGTTCCTTTCACACATCTATACTGCACCTGGCTATAGTCACAGGGGTCATAAAGGTAGAGGTTCGGATATGACTGGAACATGTGTTGATTTGTTTTTATAAAGCACGTGTTCAATGGAAGGGGAGTGGCCTGTTGTCTCAGTTCAAATTTCGGTTTGATTTGGGTTTGTCTAGCTGTGCTGATTGCAGCTGCTGAACAAATGTCAGATGCAAACCTAGAGAAGCTGATGGCTGAAGAAAGAAGCAGTTCTAATCTGTCCATTCTGTCTCTCTCTGACATTTCTCCTGTAAGAATCTATGTTTGATACTACTGTTTTCTTTGCTAGTTGTGTATTGATTGGAATGTTGCAATTGCTTGGAAAAGTATCACTATGTTGTTATATATTCGAGTGGACTTCCAGCTAGGCCAAGTTATTCTAAATGTAGTACCTTTTAAGTTTGTTTTTGCAAACAGTAGTCTGTAAATCCAGACTGTTTTAATTAAAACTAAGTGGTTGGGGCAGCTGCATCACGCCTGGAATATCCAAGGTACATTTACTTAAAACAATTCGAAATGTTAGGGTTTAGGCTATCGCCTTGACACGTTTTGTGTGGGTCTGGCCTGATCTCTAACATTAACCCGTGAATTTTTGTAATGAATCTGGTTAGGACTTTTTCAGATTGATCATGGAAGTAATTATGGAAGGAGCAGAGGGGCCGAAGAGAATGAGTCCATCCTACATAAATACGAAGATCAACCAGGGTTCTGGAAATTTGGAAATATCTGCCTTTATGTGGAAAACGAGAGGAAATAAACATTATAATCACGTCCACTAAACTTTTATATCTGTCGAAAGTTTTGGAAACATGTCAAGTCCAATATTTCGGGAAATACGTTTTTGCTTTTAAAATAGATAATTTTTGAGGCACAATCACTTTAAATACGTGAACGAAAAATTATGCCAAATTCACTCAGTTTCTTAGTGAATTTGTTCTTAGTTTCAGACCTAAATATGTTCAAGTGTATTTACCGTCCTGACCAGAAAACCATTAATACATTCGATGATACAGAAGTGAGAATCTGAACATGACATCGACTACAAGATTGAAAATTTGAGAAAGTGTGGGAAGATGGTTGTTGTGATGGCATTCTGGAGACATCAGTTTTTGTCCTGTCATATAGACTTGGGGTACCACTCTGATTCAGTGATTAGCACTGCGCCTTCACGGCGCCAGTGCCTGTCTTCAAGACCAGTCGCAGATGACTGGCTGTGTTGGGTATTTTCCTTCTCCCCATGTCTGCGTGTGTTTCTTTTTTCCGTGTGCTCTGGTTTGCTGCCGCAATCCAAAAACCTGTTGAATACGTGGCTTGGTCATGTTAAATTGCCATAATATCATAGCATATATAGGTTCGCCAAAGCAAGAACAGGGTTACAGGGATAGTTTGCGGGTGAATCTGATTCGGATGCTTTTCAGAGAGAGGGTGTGGATTTCGGGGAGTCGCTGTTGGTTGAACTAAATGGTCAGTTTTAACACTACAGCGAATCTAGCTTACATTGCAGGATATGTCATGTGTTTGAATTGAGGGCAGACAATATCAATGAAATGTGTCAGTTTTAAACAGGGAGAAGGAACAGACTGATTTGGTGCGCTTTCTTTATTTTTGGAAATGTAAGGACATAAGTTTGTCAAATGAAGTAAGCGTCGAAGATTTAATAAAGATGGAGATGACAAAAGTAAAGAAGTGATTTTAAAACTCATAGATAGTTATTCGGTCCTCACATATGATATTAATTCGTCATTTGTCGTTGATTGTTCTCCCTCGATTTTATGCTCCAATCTCTCATTCAGATCATCGTGTGCTATGTCTCCTTCTACTCTTTAGGTCAATTTGCACGAATCAACTTTATCCCAGGAACAAATTGACGTAAGTTTTGCAATTGAATTGCTCGGACATTTCCTGCTTGACACATTTTTATCACATGAAATATTTTTTCCAGTGAGTGTTCAATACTTTTCATCCATGATCTAAGAGAGTCTTTGAAGGAGCTGACATCGAATCAGTCAAGGGAATGTTGGATTAACATTTGAGAAGAAGAAAATGTGCAGTTATATGGGAGAAACCCAGAAGAATAGTAGTAGGTATTGATCAGTTGGAGAGTTTGTTTAAAGATGGGAGACTGAAGGGACCTCTTCTGAGTTACAGTAATTTCTACATTGTATGATACTTATCAGATAGTTTAGCCACCTGAAGAGACAAACTTGCTTGACGCAGGGTGCACCGGATTACCCTCATTGTAATCTTTCACGGTAGACAAGTCCCCACAACCTCATTCCAAACATCGCAGAATTCAGAGGAATGCAACTGAGGAAATTGTTGGCGTTTTGCCCAAAGTATGTGAATCATGTTCTCTCACAGGAGACGTGCCAGAGGTCTGGAGATTAAAAATATTTGTTTCTTCTATAAAATATTTTCGACAGGATTGATTCGTGAAATTACAGTCTAGTCGGCCTTGTGACAATAGCAGGGAAATTGTGGCAGAAGTTTCTTCGAAATAGGAGTAACTCACATTTATAATCAGAAAATGCACTCAATCGCAATTGTCACAGAACACCAGATTAGAGTCCAATAGGCTTATTTGGAAGCAATGGCTTTCGGAGACATTTCATGATTTTACATGAAAAAATTAACAACAATCTAGGTTTTTTCAAATTATGTTCTTTTCCATGATACTGTAATCTTTTGCGATAAATTGTGTGTCTACTGATCCTTTCTGAAAACGACATGATTGATGAGCAGCCGTCTGAAAGCCAGTGCTTCCAAAAACACCTGTTGGATTGTATGGTATTGTATGATATTTAAATTTGCCCACGCCAGTGCAACACCGGCACCTCCACATCATTATTAGAAATAGACAAATAGCCTGTGTGCAGAGAAGGTCGTATGTCACAAACGGAATTGAGATTTTTTTTAAAAATGACAAAGATGATCAGTGATCACAGCGCAAGATATGTTACCTCTATGGACTATTGGAAGATTTTTAACAAAGCTTCTCAAGTCAAGCTGCTACAAAGTGTGAAGTCACTTGGGATCTACAGTGCGATACTAACATGGATTCAGAGAATACTTAGTCATAGAAGACTGAATGTATAACGGAAAGATAATTTTCAGGCTGAAAATCTTGACAAGTGTGTTCCTTAATGATCAGTGCTGGGTTACCTGCAAAGTTTGTGGACAAGAATGCAGGTGCCCTGATTAGTAAGTTTGCTAATCACTGAACGCAATTAAGGTTTATTTTTCAAATCTATACCCGCAGCTAATGTGGGAAGCACTATCTTAGAGAGCGCTGCTCCTTCATTTGGTCGTTTTCGGAGACGGTCATTAGACACAGAATTTATCAAGATTGTGGGAGTTAAGGACTGTCACGAACATTGCCAAAGACACGGCAGGGCGTCAATGGTCTCGAGACCTGCGCAGAGAAACGAGAGTTGGGAGTGAGATCTCGAATGCAGAAGGAAAATATCCGCAAATTGCATCAAACGTGGCATCAACCACCAAAGGGATGTAGCTTAGACGTCTGCAATTTCCTGAAAGAGGAAACAGAAATAGGTAATGTTTTCAAGACTACGTATATTCTGCCTGACTTCATTCGTGGGACGTAAACAAAATTGTCAAGTTATGTTGCAGATTTATAGAACTTTACATAGGTCACATTTAGAATGGCCGATAGAGTTCTCGTCCTCACATGACCAGAGGGATGTGGAAGATTGCGAGGGGCTGCATAGCTGCCGAATCAGGATGTTGCCCGCTTGGCAAATTATTAGCTGTGGGTATACATTTCAAAAATACATCTGAATTGCAGTCAGTTAAAATTTGGAGGATGACATGCAATCCGATAAAAGCATAAGAATAGAAAATTATGCGAGGATAGTTATAGGGTTTTTCTATCCCATGTTTGTGATATCAATTACTTGGGAACACAGGCTTAAGATGAGAGCGATTCAGAAGAATTGAAATGTGGGAGAGTGCTTCTTGTCTGGAACGCACATGCAGAGCAGTGATGAAGGTGGAAACAATGACTGGGTTTAAGAGGCATCTTGCTAGATTGGTAAACAGACAGGGAATGTCAGGATGCGGAGCATATTGAGGCAAAGATGTTTAATCTAGAAAGGTATTATGTGGCTGCTTAGTTCTGAGAATTCCTGTTCCTTAAGCTGCACAGTTCCTTTCTTCTTTAACTCTGATGCTCTAATGTCGAAAAAGCTCAATGCATGCAGAGGGTAAATATCTCGTTTTGTTTTGAGGCATTACATGGCATCTTAGACTCAATTTTCAGCTGAGTAACTTCACAGCACAACTTCTGTTGATGACAATCCCACACAACCATATCTAGTTGTGTCGGCTTTGTATTGTAACATGTAAAGCCGACAGAATTTCGCATTTTCGCATCTCATATTTAGGCCTATTTTAAATTTCTAAATCTCCTTTCTGTCCAGTTTCATCCACTTTGTCTTGTGCTTTGGGCTCAATCGTGATACGTTCTCCTGTTGTAATCTACTCCCACCGACCTTCTTCTCCACGCATACAGACTCATATGCAACAGTGCTTGCTTATTTTATAAAATAAACTGTTTCAGTTCCTTTCAGTAATGAAGATGAAACATATTCGTCTCTAAAATCTTCTTCTTTTTTTCTGCCTAACTGTTGCTAAGTTTCTCCAGTATTTTATTTTCTCACAGTTAGCATTTTTAGTGTTGCGAAAAGGGGTAACCCCTTCTGCTAATTTAAACCAGACACATATTAAAGTTCATCTCATGTGATAATCTGTTAAATTTCGAGTGGCAAAGTGCTTTTTCACATACCACAATTTAAAGAAGAAAATAATAACTTTTTTTAATTACGAACGAATACATTTGGCATCTAATTGCTACAGCTCTGTTTTTAAAACTATTTTCCTTCACATTCTACAACACTGTTATGATAAATTCGCTCTTAAATTTATGGGAAATCAATTTTCAAAAACAATTGCCCTCATTGCGTATCAAAGTTCCTCTGTCGGTTCCTGTAGGTCTCTTTGGTCTTCTGCTGTAAAACTTTCTTTTGCCCAGGTACCGTTCTCAGGTAGCATTCTGCTGAAGTCTGCTGGTGATTGGCTGTTGCTTGTTGTTCTAAAAGTACGACCTTTTGATTTCTTTCTAAACTTCCGTGGCAAATTTGAGAATCATCTTCAAATCTCAAAAGCTCTTCCGAAATTTTAAGAGCTATTCGTCTCACTTTTAATTTAACCTACCACAAGTCACTTAAAGCAAACAAATTGTCTCAACTACGTTTTATTTAAATAGCAAGGGCACCAACCCGCAAAGCTTTAAAACAATTCAGCTTTTCTCGTACCATAAATATACTCAAATCTGTCGAAATCACAGACTGAATCGTTCTCAACCTACCAAAATCATGAAATCCGAGACACAATCTGTTCAATCCCTGGCAAAGAATACGCAAAACATCGAACCGTCTCAATGCTTTGATCTCATCCAAAACATTAAAATCAAAATTCTATTGGGGTTTGGTGCCTGGGGCATAATTTAAACTGCTTGTCCGCATTTGAATTTGTTTTATACTATGACAATGCAGCTCCCCGTATTTGTTTTACAACCAAATGTTACATTTTAAAATCCTTCAGCACAGTCTGTGCCAGCCTGATGTTTCAGCTCGCTTAAAAGTAGAGTACATGTCTACAATTTCATAACAACTCCCCATTTCAGATGAAACTGAACTATCATGATGAACGGATGGGTTCATTTTTATTTGTATTCCTTAACCATATAGCCAGGCATACATATACCTTTAATCTAAGTTCATCTTAACATATACACTCACATATACATGCATACACACACATATACATGAATCAATAAATAGATATTGGAAGGAAACCAATCTCATCTAACGTTTATTAGTTAAATCTGGTATGCGCATCTGCAATTACATTCTTATGCATTGCAACACTTCGGATTTGTAAACTAAATGTCTGGAACATAAGACTCCAACGAAACATTTAAAGCGTTCTTTAAAGCGTTCCAAGAATGTCACTGTATTGTGATCCATGGACAGAACCATCTCTGGCACGTTGTTCGTAACCTGCACATTAAGATGTTGTAAGGCCAGTACCAATCTCAATAGTTCTATTTCGATTGTGGATTATTTTCTCTGGTGGATGTTGGATTTTGTTGAAAAGTAAACAACACGCAGTTCAATTTCATGACCGTCTTCCTGTAGTAATACATATCCAACTCTTATGTCACAAGCACCGATCGAAACGTTGAGGGGTTTGAAAGGTTTGGTGTAGCTAGAACTTGTGCGATAGTTAATATTGCTTTTGACTACACAAAAGGCCTCCTGGCCTTGTTCTGTCCACCGAAATTTTCTGTTCTTCTTCATGAAATCTGTTAATGTTGCCACGATACTGCTGACCTTTGGACCAACTACTGATCAAATCTGCTTAGTTACAAGAATCGAAGAAAATCTTTCCTCGAGATTTGTCGAAGGAATTCCTTGATTTCATTGGTCTGGGTGTTCCGTGGGGTCAACATTCCATGACCAATGTTATGTCCCAAGAACGTCACCTCTCCTTTTGCGAATTCAATTTTGTTGAAGTGTGTTGTCAGTTTTGCTACTTTTCATCGTTGAAAGAGCTCGTCTAACTGTGCCATTTGATCTTTCATGGACTTAAAGATCACTCCATCGGCCAAATAGACTGTCCACTGAGTTAATCCAGTCACAACGCTGTTCATGAGTCTTTATAATGTGGCAGTTGCATTCTTCATTCCAAAAGGCATCACATTGATTTGATATAGCCCATTTGGGTTTGAAAAGCACAAACATTTATTTCGCCTTCTCTGATAAAGGTACCTGACAATAACCAAGCAGGAAGTCTAACTTGGCGATGCGAGCTTTTACAACTTTCTCTGTACAGACGTCCAATCACGGTATTGGATATGTGTCCAATTCTCTTCCAGCATTGACTTTCCGATTATCCACGCAAAATCGTTGAGATACGGCCGGTTTGGGTACTAAGACTTCGGTGAACCCCACTCGCTCTGGCTTGGTTCAATAATATCCTCATTGGGCATGGTCTCCACCTCGTTCAGGACCAGTATCACTTTGAAGGAATATACCTGATAAGCATGTTCCTTTATTGGAACAGCATTCCCTGTGCAATAGAATTTTCCTCCCCATTTGATTGCGACAAATGTTTTCATACTGCAGTTAGAAACAATTCAACTGCGTTCTTTCCTGTTGTAATAACCTGTCTCACTCATCAGGGACTTATTCATTGTTTCAATTTATTTTGACGCACATCAAAATTCACAATATCTGGATTAGATTTCTCACTCTATGGCGCAGCAAAAACACCTGCTTCTCCAGTTCTTTCTCTCACGTATGATCCAGTTTCAACATGTCCTCGTGACTAACATAATACAGGTCTTTTTTTTATATCTGGCATCTTTACTAAATAGTTCACATGAGTCATCTTTTTCTGAATTTGATAGGGGCCACTTAATCTGGGTTCGAAGGGATTTCCATCACTGGTTACAGCACAAATACGTCATCCCCTCGGCCCCGCGGAAAAAACAAGTCCGAATCTCCGAGTTTTCATCTGCCACGTGCTTCATTGTTGGTTGTGTTCTCATTCGGTGCTGTTCAGTTAAGTCACCGACTCGATTTAATCTCTCCCTCATCTATGATACATAATATAAACGTGAGATCTCTGATTTTGCAGCAACCAATTTCTCTTTATTTAATTTCAAAGGCCCACTCATTTCATGTGTGGTTATTAACTCGAATGTTATAAACTGAGTATTCTCCTTTGGGGAAACACAAATGGCAAATACTACGAATGGAATACTTTTATCCCATTATTTAGGATAACCCTGACAGTGTGCTCGCAACATGGTCTCCAAGCTCACCTTTCTAACACTCCCTGAGATTCAGCGTGATACGCACTTGATTTAAAGTGATGTATACTAAAGTTATCTATCACCTCCTTAAAGATCTTTGCAGTATAATTAGACCCTTTGTCGGACTGAATCTCTCTGGGTATCCCACATCGTTTCAAGAAACGTACCAACTTTTCTATCCACGTTCTTGGTCGTGATACTCTGTAATGGAATTGCCTCCATTATGATTAACACTTCACCTCTCGGGAGCGGACCTACAGAGTCAATAACACCCAAGTGAAAGATTGTTCAGATGCGGGAATTTGAACAACGGTGCTGGTTTTAATACCGCCTCTGGCTTTCCTAATATATGTCATGTATGACACGTATTGCAATGAGTAATCACATCCTTGTGCAGTCTAGCCCAATGGAAATACTTTTGTACCTGCGCCTGAGTCTTTTGTAACCCTAGGTGACCTCCTACATGTAGGTCATGTGCTACCCATAACACCTCGTGTCCGAATACTGCCGGCAATGCAATCTGATGCACTTCAGCCCATTTCTTCTCTTTTTCAAACTGCCATGGTATCCATTTCTGCCTTTGGATTTTATCTTCTAGATAATCATAGACATGATTTTGTTTTGCCTCCTTTCAGGAATATACATGTAATATATATATCTTTATTGCATTGTCTTGCTGTTGCAGGTCTCGCAATCTTTCAGGACCTAAACACTTTTATCTATCCATCTGCCATTTCAGGTTCGTCCCTCATCATACCGTCAAACAGCGTGTCCGCTATCTGCAACTCAATTCCTTCAACTGTCTGTTTAGTTTTTGATCATGTTGTGAGTTCTGATAGAGAGATCTGGTTAATTGACAGTCTGAGAAAATGTCAGTATATTTACGTTTTCTTGGTCTTCCTTTGGCTTCTCCATAACAAGGGGAGTCACTCCTACCTTGAACCTCTGTAACTCATTACCAAGAACAAACTGAATTGCTGGAACTGACACTCTGTCAATCACTCCCACTGTAAATTCCCCAATGTTCAGTTAACAGTCCAACATGATCTTACATTGGGAACGCTAAATTTCTGTTCATGTTTCCACAAATTCCCATATTCTGGGGTAATAAATCAGAAAGAGTACAAATTCGCTCATCCTTGACAATCAACTACTGGTTGGTCGTGTATCTCACAAAATTATAACTTCTTGTTCTTCTCTCCAATTCGTTCTGAGTTAATTTAATACCCATGTGCGAATTATTTACAGCGATCAGTTTCCACCCCCACCCTCTGCCTCGGCTGCACACTGTCCTGCAGCTTCTCGGCTTTTCTTGTGGTTTTCTTTACAACCTTCAGTAATGCCACTGGCTCAGCTTCTTTTGCCTCATCTTTTTCCTACAACAATTGGTGGTTTCCCTCAATGAGAGGTCAGAGCAAACACATTGTCGCTTTTCTTATTTAGATTCACTGCCATTGTGATACATAGCAGCAGAAAGATATTTTCACGTTTACACGATGCTGTGAGATCCAGCGATGCACCTCGCAAAGACAAGCTTTCTGAAATACGAAAGAAAGGTCAAAATGCAGACAGTTGTGAAAAATGAACTGATTTGCGAGTCGTAACACTTCGCAAAAAGCTGTGATGTTGAAGGAACTGCAAATTTTGCAAGCTGAGGCTGAGATGAGTCGTGATTTCTGTGCAACAAGCACTTTAAATGATGCACTCACATGGAAAGGTCACGACAGCAGTGGGCTTGAAATGAGACACTTACTCACATACATCTGTGTTACCAACGTCATTGCGCAATGTTTCCAACGTTGGTTATCCATTTGGGTGAAGCTTTGAGCAACGTTTTACATTTGAGTTGAACACCACGGAATCACCATCACCCTTTAGAGATGATCTGCAGTTTCCCCGAAAGTGAGTGTGGAGATCAATGCAATGTCACAAGGAGGGAGTTAGAGGAGGCGGGAGAATAACGGGCAGAGAACTTGCCATTCTGATCCTGGATTTGACAGGTTCAGGTTTGAAGAGCAGGACAGCAAACGATGCTTTTCTGGCATGCAGAATCATGAGCAGCCTGGCAGGACAGGACAATAACAGGCAGAGTGTGATCGAGATCTCTATTCATGGCTCCCGTTTCTGAAGGGAAAAATTCAATGAATTGAGCCTTGTTCACAAGGTCCTTGAAGTATACAGCAGAGGAACAGCCTCTTCGGTCCATCTCGGCCGTGCTCGCATGATTTAACAAATGGAAGAAATTCAGTTTGCTTGTACAGATCCATATCACTTTATTTTAAAGCCAGGTGTTGAAAGAATTAAGAAAGGATTGGCGTTTGGTGCCAAACTGCGGTCCGACAATAGTCCATGTTCAACACAAGGACGGACATTGAATTAGTGCTTACTTACTTTACACTGGTGTGTCATCTATGAACGAAACTCAGGAGGAATGTCAAAATTTTCATTGATATTTCCAACTATACCTTCGTATTTAATCCAAGCACAGAATTGCAGTATCTCTGAACAAATCCACAAAGGTGACATTGATGTAAGCACAATTTTCTAGTCAACCACATACCGAAAACATCACGCAGTTTGCCAGGATAGTGGGTAGCAGCGGACTGAAGTTGCTGTTCTCAACTTCTAAACTTTCAGTGAACATGTTTGCAATCTCTTTTTGCAGCTGTATCTATTTTCGAGGATTGGGCCGAAAAGCGTGTTGCTTCAAGAGAACAGCATTGTCTATTTCCACATGATGTGTAATCAGTTCCCTGCTTAATCCAATAAATCTCTCAAGGAAATTGATACAAGGCTTTCCGCTCATGTCGATTTTCCTCTGAAGATTAATCAATAATTTAGCCCAATTTTCAAGAGCATCGTCATTGTCAAATGCAATTTTAGTAACGTCACATTCAGAACTCTCTGTATTCGGTACAGTGGTCTCAGTGTGATAAATGCCACATTATCCTTTGGCAATCATTCCTGATTGAAATACTGTTTGCATATATTCACACGACATATTGTGAGAGCTGGAATTCCAAGAGAGCATTAAGGGCACGGTGGGCAATGGAGAACCTTAGTACGTGGCGCATCTGAATCTCCAGGAGACATTGATCAAGGAGATGAACAAAGTCTGCTGCAACAGGTAAAGGTGCACGGCATTATTAGTAAGAAGGTAGCATGTGTAAATGATTGGCTAATGAATAGAAAACAATAATTGTGGAAAAATCATTGTTTTTTTTATTTTAGCAAACAATGTCTACTGGTTTGCCTTAGAGATCGGTGTTGGAATTGCTTGCAACTGACATCGATAATAAGGAATTTTATGTGAAGTGTATCGTGTCAACGTTCCCAGATGACACTACGACGATCGTGACAGCAAAAAGAGCAGAATGATTGAGAGAGGTTAAGTGAGTGGGCAAGAGTGTGGCAGGTGCAGTACAATGCTGGCATTGAAAAGTCATCCATTTGACAGGGCTAACAGCAATATAGTCTTTTATTATAATGGAGAAACGTGGAAGCATTCTGCGAAGCAGAGGGACCTGTGTGTACTTGTGTATGAATCCCAGGAGGTTGATCTGCAATTGCAGCACGTAATTAAGAAAGGAAATAGAATATTGTTCCTAATTGGGAGAGGGATGGATTTTCAAGACTCAGAGGTTATGTTGCAGCTACATCGCGTGCAGACGAGGCCACACCTAGAAGCTTATGTCTAATTCTCGTCTTCGTACGTCGGAAATAATGTAATGGAACTGTACGGAATGAGGAGAAGTCCCCTAAATTGATTCGAGAGTGAAGAGGTTTGTATTGTGAGGACCAGTTTGAGTAGCTGAACTGATGCATATTGGAATTTTTTAAAAAGTGGGAGAGGTCTTTTAGCCACATGTACAATTATGAAGGGAATAGTTAAGATAGAAGCAGAGAGGTTATTTCCACATGTAGGTCAAATTGAAACGAGGTGACATACCTTCTAAGTTTAGGGAAGCAGATTTACAACTGAGTTGAAGAACTGATTCATTACACAACCGGTTGTGAATCTGTAAATTTCCCTGCCACCTGAAGCAATTATGTCTACCATGTTGTTAGTTTTAAAGATAAAGTTAGATTGATTTTGGAACAATGCAGAAATTCATGCCTTTTGCGAGTGGGCGGGAAAGTTGAGTTGAGCTCCGAAAAGCTCACCCAGATTCTTAATGAATGGTGAAGCAGGCTTGAGGAGTCTGCAACTTATCTTTCTTATGTTCGAATATTGACGATAGAAGTTAGACCATTACAGCGCAGTACAGACACTTTGAACCTCGATGCTGCAGCGACCTGTGAAATCAGACTGAAACCCATTCAAAATACACTATTCCATTTTTTCTATGTCTATCCAATGACCATTTAAATACTCTTAAACTGGGCCAATCTCCTCCTGTTGCAGGCACACAATTCCACGCCCCAAGTAGAATCTGAGTAAAGAAATTACCTCTGACATCTGTCCTATATCTATCAAGCCTCAATTTAAAGCTATACCCCATCGTTCTAACCAACGCCATTCGAGGAAAAAGCACACATTTTCCAACCTATTGACTCGTCTGATTATCTTACATGTCCCAATTAAGTGACCTCTCAATCTTCCGAACGTGAACAACCTCTAGTCTCTCAGCGTTTCATCTTAACACCTTTCCAGCACATCAGGCAACATCTGGTATATCTCCTCTGAAAACTATCAAAGTTTCCACATCCATCTGATAAGGTGGTGACCAGAACTGCACGTGATACTGCAAGTGCAGCTGCATCAGAGTTATGTACACTTGCAGCATCACCTCCTGGCTCGAAATTCAGTCTCTCTAATCTTAAAAGCAAACGCACTGCATGCCTTCTTAGTAACCCTCTCAAACTGGGTGAAAACCTTCAGGGATATATGTTTATGGACATCGAGGTCTCTCAGTTCATCGATACTACCAAGCACTTGACTATTAACCCAGTACTCTGCAATTTTGTTACATCTTTCAAAGTGAGTCTGCTCCCACTTTTCTGCATTAAACTGCATTTGCCAACTTTCAGCTCAGCTCTGCAGCGGATCTGTGCCGCTCTGCAACCGACAACATCCTTTGGTCCTAGCCACGACTCTACCAACAAAGTGTCATCCACAAATTAACGAACCAATACTTCTATGCCCTCATTCATGGCATATATAAAAACGACAAATTGTAGTGGCCCCATAACAGATCTTTGCGGTGTACCACTAGGAACTGTACTCCAGGATGAACATTTCCCATCAACCACAACAGTCTGTCTTCGTTCAGTGAGCCAATTTCTGATCCAACCTGCCAAATAACTAAATCTCGAACCTTCTCATTTTATGCAATAACCTTCTGTGGGGAACCTTATCAAATGTCTTACTGCAATCCATATATAACACATAAATTGCTTTACCCTCATCCACCACTTTGGCCAATTTCCCAAAGAATGCAATAAGACAAAACCGAGTTGCCCATCGTTAATCACCGTTTTTTTTTAAATTTCTGAATGATTATAAGTACTATCTAATAACCCTTTCCAACACTTTATCCAAAACCGAAAAAAAGGCTCACTGGTCTGGAATGACCATCGTTGTCTCTACACACCTCTTGAAGAAGGGAACACCATTTGGAATCCTCCAATATTCTGGCCCCATTCCTGTCGAAAATAACGATATAAAGGTCAAAGCCAAATCTCGGCAAACATCTCCCTGGTTTTCCAGAGAATTTATTTTCATGAGATCCAGAATTGCTAACACCTTTTCCTTTTGAATCTCAATCCCATCCCGTCTATTACACTGCATCTCAGTATTCTACTCGACAACATTTTTCCAGTGTGAATACTGACAAAGAGTCTTCATTTAGGAATTCGCCTATCTCCTCTGACTCCACGCGCAACTTCTGGCTACTTTTGTCGATTAGCCCAAATCTTACTATTGTCATTCTTGCATCCCTGATATAACTAGGGAAAGCCTGATGGTGTTCTTTGATCCCAACCTCCAACGACTTCTCATGTCCCCTCTTCGCTCTTCTTCACTCTCTATTTCGGGATTTCCTTGCTGACATTAACACTCAAGCGGCCTAACTGAGCCTACACGTCTTATTCTAACGTTAGCCTTCTCATTCCATTTCGTGAACCACGGCTCTCTCGCTCTGCAACTTCCTCCCTTATGTAACGTTCTAATGTAATAATACATGTGTCCTTTGCTCGCGTGGTCTTATCAAATAAAACACTCGTTCAATTTCACATCAATTTGATATGCAATACTACCGATTAGTCTTTAAATATTCCCTTCCCAGTTGGAATAACACTAATTCATTAACTCCACGAGCAAAACACAGGAACAAGGGAACCTTTTGAACTGCTCGAACCGCTCCCACCAGTCAACATGATGTTTTGCTGCTGAGCTGCACATGTCTGCACACAGGATTCATGTCTCCCTCAACGAGGCAAATAGTCTCATATTTCAATCTGACAATTTATGGAGCATCTACTGCGGTTTGTGCAAGTCTTTTCCAAATGTTGATAGCCTTTTTTCTGTTCATGTGCATACTTATCTGTGTGTGTCTGTGTTCATGTGTGTCTGTGTTTGTATGTGTGAGTAAGTATATGCGGCTGTCTCTCTGTGCGTGTACCATGCGCGTGTGTCCTTATTTGTGTGAGCGTGTGAGAGTGAGAGAGTGTGTGTGGGTATGTAACTGTGCATCTGTGTGAGCCACACTGTGTTCAAGAGTGAGAGAGTGTGTGAGTGTTTGAAAATGAGTTGCGTGTGTGTATGTGTATGTCTGTGAGTGTATGTGTGTAAGTGTGAGTTTAAGAGAGAGGATGTAAGTGAATGCACCTGTCAGGGAGAATGTGTGTGTGTGTGTGTGTGTGTGTGTGTATATATATATATATGTGGCGGGGAGGGTGGTTGGAGGTAAACTCTCCCACAATGGAATGGGGCCAAATTCGCAGGCTATTCCCAGTAGCAATCTGATAAGTAACGACTGTAATTCTCGGGCACTCTTTTTGACTATTCGCGAAGTTAAGGGGATAAAGTTCCTTGAAACTTTCAGTTGTTTGAACATGAAGGGGCGGAGAACAGGTGCCACTGTTTGATCCACTCACTCTGTGCTTTCCCTGAACTGAATTGCAGATCACCTTCCCCCTCTCTCGCTGACGTATATGAAGAGGTGATTTCGGAGGAAGTGAGGTCCGCAGGCCATCAGAGTGAAAGATTTTGGTGAATTCTGAGTCTGTGATACTCACCCCACACAGATCGTAAATGTTCAGAAACTTGACGGCTTTTGTAACCATCTCCTTGTTGTCTCTGCTAACATTCACGCACTGTCATAAGATGTTGTAAAGAACGAAACATGTTCAGCTGATAACATGCAGATGTCTTTTGAATGTTAGAATTGCACCAACCTCCTCCACTTCCTTTGTCAGCTGACGACATGCACGCAACACCATATGCATGAAACGTTACGCCACTCATCTCATTTATTTCGCTTGCCTCTATTCTTAATATTAATCTCTCTAGGTTTGGTCCACCCAACAAACATAGATTGGTCATCAGTGTTTCACCTCATCTGTACTCCTCCTGATTTAATACATCTCTATATTGTACCCACTCATCTGCTTGCACTCCGGGGAAAGGAATCCTAGCCTGTCCAGCCTCTAGTCAAAACATAAACCCAGCAGTCGCTGTAACATGCTTCTAAATCTTTTATTAAACTTTTCCAAGTTTAATATTATTGTTCCTGCAGCAGAGCAACCAGAATTGTATACAGTTTTCGATAAATGACCTCACCAAATTCTTATGCAGTTCTAACATGACACCTCATCTCCTGCACGCAATGCTTTGACCAATGAAGGAATGTGCATTAAAACCAATGTTCAGTACCCTGTCTACCAGTGATGTCACTACAACTATCTACGTACCTACACCACTTGGTCTCTCTGTTCAAATGCACTCCACAGGCTCTACGATAGACTGTGTAAGCCCACCTTGATTTGTGTTCCCAGCTTCTCACGTCCCATCCTATTTAAGTATTGCTCATAAAGCAATCCCTCAGTACCTGGGGACCATCCTGTTGCACATTCTCTGAATGGTCTCCAACGAAATGTTGTATTTCTTTAAATAACGGAGACCAAACCTGCTCACGATGCTCCCGACGTTGTTTTCCCAGTACCTTCCATTTCAATCTCATTGGAACTCACCATCAAATTGGATTCAGGGGAGTGCGAGTTGCAGACTTCCTGCAGCAGTGTTCCCATGTCCATACCATCCCTCCATTGCGACTGGAGCCTTGTGGAGATTTCCACACACTTGAGGCAGTACATTGTCTACAAAACTGGATTGCAGAGAAATGGGAGAGACTCTGATTGAAAAAGGAATGTTTACGACAAGCAATCAACACACTAATTCTCATATTTTAGTTGAGGGCAGGACGGATTTTTTTGAAAAAAAAACGCAGTTCAGCGAGCACCAAAAATGATTCTGATACTCTTTGTTTGGAGAAGGGCGGGCAATTTCAAAACACGTGGAGACGAGATCTTTGTAAACCAGAGGATTTCAGCAGCTCTGAAATCACCCGAGGAGTCAGAGAAGGCAAGGTAAACGTTTCGGCGCCGCTGTACCGTTTTCAGAATGTGTTCCCTCCTGGAGAGACAAATCAAATCATTTCACAAAGATTTCTGAACAAGCGTCCATGTGGACTTGCGCCAAATGTAGGGGTATGGGTGGGTTGCGCTTCGGCGGGGCGGTATGGACGTGTTGGGCCGAAGGGCCTGTTTCCACACTGTAAGTAATCTAATCTAAAAAAAAAATGGCATTGGCCGTGACTGGCTAATCAGTTTGATCTGATAGGGGCTGATCGCCAGAGAATTGCAATTGGGAATAGCAATTCTGAGCACTGAGGACTTTCATAAAGATTTCATAATAACTTTTCAGTCTCTCTCTCTCTCTCTCTCCCACTCTCTTTCTCTCTCTCTCTCGATAACTGCAAAGGAAGTTTCAGAAGTAGAGGAATCGCAGTTTGTTTATTATTAACTGCAGTCAAATGAGTTCGAAGATCAAGACGGAATGCCCAGTCCAGGATTGGGCTGAGATGTAATATCATTACACTCCATCAACATTCAAAGTTTGTGAGAAGATTTGTAGCTCGGGTGCTCGTTGTTGTGGTTCTTTTCGCCGAGCTGGAAATTTGTGTTGCAGACGTTTCATCCCCGATCTAGGTGACATCCTCAGTGCTTGGGAGCCTCCTGTGAAGCGCTTCGGTGATCTTTCCTCCGGCAATTAAAGTGGTTTGAATCTGACACTTCCGCTGTCGGTTCCAGCTGTCCGTTGCAGTGGTCGGTATATTGGCTCCAGATCGATGTGGTCCATCAACATCTCGCTAATCGCAAAGTTTGTGGTGATTTTCAATGAGGGACGTTCAGACTAGAATGAGCAAGCATGTTTGGGGCCATTTGAACTGATGTGTTTCTTGCCTATGTTGCAAAGGAACACATTTGGCCACAAGCAGGGAGTTGTGGCTGACCAGAGCTGAACAGTTTCGGGGCTGGAAAGTACTTCCAGAGAGACAGTTTAGGCCATTTTGAGACTTCGCTTTGCTTAGACACTGTTGGAAATAAAAACGCGTCATAAGCGGCTATATGGGCTCTCCCAGAGTTAGGGGAAACGGCTGGGACAGTTCACATACACTCTTATGTCGGCAGAAATACAAGCGTCTTTGTCAATTTTGATTGCAATGTCGACAGAAAGGGCAGGTTTTCAGAGCAGTGACTTCTGTGTCAGTTCTGAACTGTTAACTCTGCTTTTTGTCCCTGCAAATGATAAGAGCCTGGCTGACTTTATGACGCAGTCTGGCTGTTATTGATTCCCGACAGAGTAAATAGAGCCAATTTGGTCCGTCACATCTGCACTGCCCCTCCGAAGAGCATCCCACTATTTCCTTGCAACCTTGCATTTCCGGCCAACCCACATAATCTGTGAATGTTTTGACTGTCGCAGGAAACCGGAATACCTGAGGAAATCCACACAGACATGAGATGCGGAAAATTCACGCAATCCATCGCCGATGGTGGAATTGAGACAAGTCCCTGGCGTTGTGACGTAGTAGTGCTAATCACTCTGCACCCCGTCTTTGACGGCCTTCAGCATCTGCAGTATATCCTCTCGTATGCCACACAGGACTCGGGTTTGGAGTGGAACGCACGCCCACCCAAATCTAATCAGGTCTCCGGTAACGCACTCTCTCGAGGTAAGGGAGAGCCTGACGATAGCCCCGCTTAAATCGATGAGTTCTGATCGAAGCTTGCTTTGATTGCTTTCTGTCTCCCCACATAAATGAACACTTTTCATCGTTTGACGAGTTGAACCAGAATCTCGTATTATACAAATACAAACAGCTTAGATTCATGTAATATCGTTAAAAGAATGCAACTTTCCCATTGGAATCACAAAGCAGGTAACATTTCAGGTGACGCTCTGTATAGCCAAAGAACAGTTAATTTGCATCAGCATCAAAACAAAGGTAAGTGACAAATGTTGGTTGTCATGGTGTTTGCTGGACTCCGTCGGACAACCTTTCTACCCTTCCAACGTTCTGAAGAAGAGAGTTTTACAAAGTGCTTCGCATCATATCAGGAGAAAAGCAGAAATGATGGAGGAATAGCAAGACAGCCATTGCTGCTTTCTGGCTTTCGAAATCACATGCAATCCTGTTATCATATCTCAGGAAATCACACTGAGCTGAGATTTTATGATCCAATGACAGAATAGTGAACACAGCAAAGCAGGTAAGGTAGTCACTAGGAGCCCTTCCTTGTAACCAAGACATCCATCCCTTTCTCCGACAAGTTGATCTAAGTTTGTGCGGTTTGAGAACATGTTGCCATGTTTTCCTTACTGCCTGAAAATTAAACACCAACGCGAAGACGGCGCCACAATAGAGTTAGTGAAATGTACCCTTCTAAATGGTGACGATTTCTCACTTTGTCTGATTGTTACTGGGGTTCGCTTTCCTGGAGTGGTCCTGCTTAATGATTCGGGCCAGCGTTTTGGGTGGGTTTGGGGGTAGAACCCACTCAAGTATTCCATCCTGAATCCATGCCCTGCCACAGAAGGTGGGTTCTCTCACATTTTGAAGAAAGGAATCCTTGTTGGGGCCGGGGAGCGAGCATGGAGTTAAACGTGTTTGAGGGTCCACCCTCTGATCGAAATTTTTGGTCTTTATTTCCCAACATTCCAGGGGGCAGGGCTACGACCCTCTGATTCACAAAGGTTTAAGGTACAAACTGCATCGTTGAAATGAAAACAAATAAACAAAAAGATGTGATATGGAGACAAAGCTGATGTACCCAGCAAAACACTATGGGATTGCAGTGCTACGATAGCGCTACACTACCAGAGGGACCACTTTCCAAAAAGACAATACACAGATGTGCCGATATATATACTGGAAGAGAGGTAGATAGAGTCAGAATTCCCGTTTTGATATTGTGTGAATTTCATGCAGCGGAGTACCCAGTGCAAAAAAAACGTCAACGTTGCAATACAGAAATTCACTCGCGGATATGAAGACAGTGAGGTGACTGACTCCTCGAACTGACTGTACCTGCTATGAGTGACTGGCACTGACTTTTGTTTGCAAAGCTGGCACATTGAAGGAAACACAATGTACACAAATTCATTACAATCTTGGGGAAGGATTCGATGACATGGAGAGCGAAAGTAATTCTGCTCTGAAGGAGAAATCCCCTGCACAATTTGGTACAACTATCTCATTTTTTCCTACATTTCCCCAGCCGTTTCCCAACTCTAAACTCAGAAGTATGAAATACCTGATTATGGACAATCCTAATTCGTGCTGTGTACTCCATTTGAGGAGTGAATTAGATTTGCGAAGTTCACCAGACATTTTTACTTACTCACAACACACTAACACTAATGAACGTGAAATGTTTTCCATTTGCAAACAGCGAAGATGTTAAATCTCTTCGTCTTTCAAACATCCTCCCTCCCCACCTCCGGCGAGGTTGATTCTTACCTGGGTAAGTCGTGTTTTTTTACCCATTGCTGCTCGGATATCCTTACCCTGGAATGAGTCAATTTCCGGAACAGAATATCGAACTGCAATAAAGTTGATGTTTGTTCTAATAATCTCAAAACATGATAACCGAATCAGCAGTAAGGGATACACATTGCCATTTGAAATCTCACGTCTGAAAATCACAGATGTCCAACACAAAAGGACAGATTAGCTACAACTGATCAGTTCAGACAAATAATGGCGGGAAACTCAGGAAAACTATAATGACCTCCAATTATTCCTGCACAAAGAGAAGAGCAGAGCAAGCATTTCAAACAACAGGCCCAGTAGTAACCTTATTGTGTTTCTTTCACTTTCTGTTCAGACAGGGGAATTGTAGGTCTGTGCATGTCACTGTCAAAGAAAGTGATTGAATTTGAAACTTTCCATATTATTTTGTAGATACAGTAAATAGATATGGAAGATAAATATAGGTGGTGGTTAAAAGGGGATGGGCTTATTAGCATTAACATCATGAATGGCGGAGCAGGCTTGAGAGGCTGAATGATGGAAGGAGCTTAATTTGCATAAATGCAATGTGTTGTATTTTTTGTAAAACAACCGGGGGCAGGACTCATACAACTATAATTAGGGCATTAGGTAATGTTGTAGAACAGAGAAATAAAGGGTACGGGTGCATAATTCTTCCAGGAGAACTGTGTGAATTCCGTTTCCCATCGCCCTGCTGAAGGTGTCTAAACTCTTCCAAAGAGCATTAGCAAATACCACCTGCTTCCCCCAGCATATTGGTAACCCCCTGCTTCAGGTGGTATTTGCTAATGTTCTTTGGAAGAGTTTAGACACCTTCAGCAGGGCGATGGGAAACGGAATTATAGCTCCAGTGTACAGGATATTGAGACAAATTATGTCCTAAATGAGGTTACAAAGTCGCATAATTTCACGGCAGGGAGGAAGGTTGTTTGAGTTGTGTTGATTTCAACACCAGGAGCATCCAAAATAAGGCGGAGAACTTGCAGCATGGGGCTTCGATGTTCTGGCCATTTCAGACATTTGGATAGAACAGGGACACTCATGAATGTTGCAGGCTCCGAAGGCAATAGCAAGATGTGTGAAAATTGCTGTCGTGATCCAGTTGCACCGAATGTGAGAATGGCTTTCCACGCTTCCGTACCAGACAGCAGCAGAATATGTAGATTTACTGATGTTTTGGTAAATGATGTCTCAGAGCGACAACATAATATTCTGATGGAATGAAGGATGGGTGGAGAGGTCGTGCAGCACATTGGTACCAGCAATATGGGTGTAAAGCAGGGATGAAACCCTGAAAGTGGACAACAGCCTGATCATAAGCAACTCAACAGCGAGAATCACACATGAAGTTATATTAAAATGACTCGCAGTGCCACCTGCCCGTCGGAATTGGCAAAGTATATCGGACAAAGAATTGGCGGAAAAATGGCAAGATTCAGTTTCCTCTCACAAGTTGAGGCGGAGGTGCTACCAGTCCAGACTGGAGTCGTCACAACTGGGCAGGTACTGAGAAGCTTGGGGTGCGGGGCGGTGGGTTATTCACTCAGGCATATACAAGGACTGTTCAGATAAAATGACGTGGTGAGGCTGTTATGGAACTTTTTAACGTTGGCTCCGAGAAAGAGAAAGGGCAGGTACTCGAACGAAGCTGGTCATTTCACTTTACACAATTCTCTTGTTTCAATGCGGACTCTGATTAGCAATGCCTATTGAAAATGTGAGGTTTGCAGCTCGATGCTGTTTAGTCAGAGTTTCGCTCTTGACCTGGAGAAAATGAGGTCATGCCAATAGATCTCAGTATAGTTGGAGCTCAAAAAACAGAGGTAAATTTCGAGTCACGGGACTCTTCATTGGAACTCTCTGTAAAATAAATGGAGAACCTGAAACTGTCCTTTCTTTGTTGATGGGTCTCTCCCTAATGAACGCCACTGTGTGCGTTTGATTAGCAAAGTTTTGACATTGAAATTATGTTGTTTATTTTACATTTCTTGATCAATGTAAAGCATGTTTTTGTAAAGGTTCTCAAAGCCACTAAAATAGCGTGTTTGCTCAAGGAAGTGGAACTAACAGTAATGATGAGGTGTATATCAATGTCATTGGGAATTTATTCCATGTCTATTTGAAGGCCCATTTAAAAGGATAAATTCAGAGGACCTTTCTGAACTATCGTTTCCAGACCAAATAAAGCAGATGCATATATAAGAAATGGAACATGAAATAACGGTTGTGGTAGAATGCATTTACTACCCGACTCCAGGAGCTGTTGCGATCCGTACTGTGTTCCCTTCTAAGTTGCTAATGCTGTACATCGGTGTGAGCTGTGTTGCTGTTCTTAACAGAGGTTCTCACTGAGTTTATCTCACACCTGCTTGTTGTGCCTACATTTTGACCAAAGGCCGTTACTCAATTCACAATGTTATATTGTTTTTTTTCCAAATAAGATCGCACTTTATTTGCAACGAGTTTGGTTTATGCAGTACTAGAAAAGTACTTATTATTTCAGAAATGTGGTATTTTTTCGTTCTCTCGGGGGTGTCTGTTACTTCCGAATTCTGCGCTTCAAAGGGTAGAGAATACAATTTTTTTTTTATGAAAAGATATCATGAAAGGAAAGTTAGTTTGTTGTTAACCAGTGAGGTGAATGATTAGTAGGGATATTCAGAAATACACAGGAATGTATAAATGCCGATAAAAATGCATCAGTAATGAAATTAGTGAATAGCAAAGCAGGCTTAAGGACGAAGTGAGCAACTAATTTTTCTTTGGTATGTTCCACGTGTTAATGAAGTGTTGTTTTCCATGTGCATTTGTGTTGAGAAAACACTTCTGCCCAAGAGTCAGGGAACAGAGAATCTCCAATTGTTGCTACCTTTAATTTATATGTCTCACGATCAGAATTAGAATATTTGAATACCTTCAGTGTAGAAGAAAGCAATTCAGCCCATCGAGACCACACCAATCCTGCACAGTGCATCCCAACTAGCTACACAAACCATGTCATTCTGAATTTCCCATGTCTAACACATGTACAATGCACATTCTGGATATTACGGGGAATTTAGCATGTCTAACCCACATGCTGTACATATATTTGCACTGTAGGAGGAACTGAGAGAACCCAGAAGAACTCCATACAGACAGGGAAAAATGTGCAATATCCATATGGTGACCTGATAATGCAATTGAACCAACATGTCTGGCGCGTGAAACCGCTGTGTGAACCACAGAGTCACTGTGCAGGGAAGAAAATATGGTGTAAATATTTTCATGAAGAAAAATGTGTTTTCCAGTCCCAATATTACACAGACGAAGCTAGAAATCGTCTCACCCATCTCTGAGGATTACGTTTACGAGGAGTTTACTAAATTGACTATCAATCTGGCGTTGTATAATACTGTATATAACTAAGCCTAAAACAGATTTGCAGAAGGCATGAAATACGGGGAAACAACAATCGGATGGTTTTGTAAGGAAGGAAGAGAACAACATCGAGAACATGCAGGGACAGAAATTGATCTGTAAGAAGACAGACGCGGTGTGGATATTGAGCGAGCATGACCAGTAACAGATTAGGAGAGATCAAAGAATGAAAATTTCTCACAGGCATAATGGATAAAGATGCAGGAAAAAGCAGTTGTAAGTTTGAGAGGAGACTGTTTATCGCACAGTTGAGATGGAGGTGCAAAATTTCAAAAGGGAGTATCTGAGAGAGAGTGACCGCGAGTGATGGAGTATAAATTAGAGGGACATGAAGAAATGAAAAGTTACTGAAATGGATGGCAGAAGCTGTTAAAGTAATAACCCATGCACAATAATTCATGGGAAAATCTGTGTTTTGTGTCCTTTTACAATAACGTCTTATTGAATTGATATGTAAAATTGGCCTCATTTGCAACCGTTTTTTTCCCCGTATGTCAGTTTCTTCCATCAATGTACCAGCATTGCGAAGTTTAACTTGCATTTGTGACCCAAAGTATGACAATTTTCATGACACAGAACTTTGAAACTGAAGGGAACAAAATGTTGTTCAAACAGAAATCGAGAAAGCACCAGTCTGATGGGCTGGAATGTAGGTTCATTCCATACCAATCAGTCGTGTGGAATTACTACACTTTGTTTTTGCACCTTTAGGTTACATAGTCACTAACATCAAAGGCCTCGGAAATTAATGACTGACACAGATCTCGAACCATTGACTGAAATTTCACTTTAATGAAACACTGCTGCAAAATTGCCCTTCACAGATGTCCCAATGTGGAATAGTCCACACCGACCCATCAAAGAGAACACACCCGTTCCCATTTACCTACTCTATTACTCATAGCTACCACGGAATTTTTCACCTAATCTGCACATCACTTAACACTATGAACAGCCAATTCACCTGACGTGCACGTCTTTGGAATTTGGATGGAAAGACACCCAAACAAAGCGGGAACGTGCAAAATCAGAAATGGGTGTCGCCCTCGGCTGCAACTGAACCTTTCGGAGCGCTGTGTAACAGTGTTGCTAACCATTGAACTACCACGCCACTGAGGTTGCTTTGCCTTAAGTTGTGGGCACACGTGGTGGAAGTGTGGTAGCACTACGGATATCGTAATCTCAGAAACTTTAGCAAATCTGAAAAAAAATCAATTCATAGCAGGTTAAAATTGATTCTTTTGAAAACAATTTCACTTAATGGCGGATTTTATTTGTGGAAGAAAACAATTGGCCGACATGTGACTCCAGAAGAGACAAAAATGAACACGAAATGCAGATGTTGAAATCAAAGGTAGACAAGCAGGAGTTTGAAAGAACAAAGCAAGCCAGGCAGCATCAGCAGATAGAGAAGTCAACCTTTCGGGTGTAACACTCAACGAGGCTTGGGGGTGGGTGTAAGTCGACCTGCAGATTAAGGGGCGTAATGGGAGACGGGGGCAGCGTGGTCAGTTAAGGACGGGTGAATTACAAGTGGAGGACACGACGTTGTTGCTCGTTGGGTAACAATGCAATTGTTTATTTTCTGGAAGGAATGGTTGATTAGTCAAATGGAAGGGATGGGGAGAGGCTTTCGACTGGTGTTGGTAGATGGGATAGGAAGCTGGTTAAAAGTAGAAAATTCAATGTTGTGGCTTCAGGCTGTCATCTCCACAGGTGGAAGATGAGGTGGCCTTTCGCACAATATGTGGTCTGATTTTCTGTGACAAAGGACGAGGCTAAGGATAGTCACGTTGGAAAAGAAGTGGGAAAGCGAATTATAACGGACAGTGACTGAGAGATTAGGTCAGAACCTGCGGGGAAGGCTAAGATGCTCAGCACAATGTGACCTCACTTAACGCTTGGTCTTAGCGATGTATCGAGATCACTACATACAATAAACTACTTCGGAGTAAGTACAGATGAACATTTATCTCACCGGGAAGGTTTATTTGGGCCAGGAATGGAGGTGAAGGAGTGGTGGCACCAAAAGATTTTGCTTGGCTTTTGGTCGTAGGGCAGGGTGTCTTGGGTTTCACGAGTGTTTGTTTGGCATGTGGATTGAAAAGGAATGTGCAACAGAATGGTACTTGCGTCATGCAGGATGGGGTGGGGCGAGCAAGATATTCTTGTGGTGCAGTCTAATTAGAATTGGCTGACGTGTTTTAGGATGGTAGGTTGGATGTGGAGACTGGTTGGGTCGTACCTGAGGACAAGGTTGATCCTATTTTTAATGGTGTTTAAAGGGAATTTAGAGCAGTTAATCGGGGATTGGGGGAGGTGCGCTCGAGGGCTGACTCGATGACAGAAGGGTGAATAACACGTTAACCAAAATTGGTGGACATCTAAATGCTTGCAATTGGAATGTCTCCTCATCCAAGTAGATGCCATGTAGTCCAAGTCACTGGGAGAATTTGGTGGGCTTCTTACAGGGAAGAGGTGTTGTCAACGTAGCGATGAGAGTCTGAGAATTTACAATTATCATCCGTTTGGAGACAATACCCAAGATCGAAATGGCGATGGCAGGACACTGGAGAGTGTTTCCTGAGATGTACCAAGTGTGACTCCAACAATTTGCCTCATTCTAAACTGTCTGGAAGCATTTGTGGGGAACTCATAAAACCTGAAAACATCATGATTCTTCATGCATGAATTATTAATAAAATACTTGCATTCCAGTTTCAATCATTCTGAAAGACCTGCTTCTATCAAACTGTCTTCACTGCAGGTTTATAACCTGTCCTTCCTTTAGAAACCGAATGTTCGGTTCAAACGTCTTAGAATGTCTTAGATCAATTTTCTCATTCTTCATGCATTCTTGATTTGTCGAGGCTGGCGTTGGACTGGGAGGTTCAAGGTTAAAAATCACACAATGCCAGTTTATAGTCCAACAGGTTTAATTGGAAGTACACTAGCTTTCGGAGCGACGCTCCTTCATCAAGTGATGGACTGTCATTATTTTTCTGTGACTTTCAGCTAAACTCAGTCGAGTTGTCATCCTCGCCCCTCGGCAACTTTTTTTTTGTTAAACGCATATTTCAATATACCCTGGTTGCTTTCATGCACCTTATACTGAGGTGGAGAGTTGCAATTTATTTCCGTGATTCATTCCTGCTTTTTACACCTGCTTGTTCTCTCACGACCAGTTTGAGCTTTGCAGCCACTGTTGTATTTCCTTGGCTCACTGGGGCTGTCACCTGTTATCGATTTGTGGCCATTTGATGTGAGAAACTCGAAAACAATGCACTGCACAGAAAAAAAAATCACAACTGAGGTTAGAACTAGAGCATAGAGTATTATAGCGCAACACAGGCCCTTCAGCCCACGATGTTGTGCCGATCATTGAAACCCATCTAACCTATACTATTCCATTTGACTTCATATATTTGAATTCAATGACCATTTAAAAGCCCTTAAAATTGGGGAGTCGACTACTGTTGCACGCAGTCCATTCCACGCCCCAACTACTCTCTGCGTGAAGAAACTACCTCTGATATCTATCCTATATCAATTGCTCCTCAATTCAAAGCTATATCTCCTCGTGCTAGCTATCACCATCGAAAGAATAAGGCACTCACTGTCTACCCCAACTAACCCACTGGTCTTTATATGTATCTTAATTAAGTCACCCCACAAACGTCTTCAATCTAAGGAAACCTACCTAAAGTCACTCAAACTTTCCTCGTCATATATTCCCCCATACCAGGCAACATCCTCAGAAATCTCCTCTGAGCGCTTTCCCATGCTTCCACATCCTTCCTGTAATAGTCACTAGAAATGTATGCAATACACAAAGTGCGGCTGCACCAGATTTTTGCTTAGCTGCAGCATGACCTCATGGCACTGAAACTCAATTACTCTCCCAATAAATTCTAATACACCGTATGCGTTCTCCACAAGCCTATCAAGTGGGGTTGCAACTTTCAGCGATCTATGTATCCCCAGGTACACTAAGATCGCTCTGTTCATCTACAGTGCCAAGACTGTTTCCATTATACCAGTACCTTGCATTCCGGTTGCTCCTTCCAATGTGAGTCAGGTCATATTTTTCCAAATTAACCTCCATTTGCCCAGGTATGCATCTTATCTATCATCCTCTGTATCCTACAACACTCTTCAGCACTACTCACAACTTTACAGACCTTAGTGTCTTCCGAAAACCTCCTAACCCATCCTTCTACGCTCTCATTCAGATCATTTGTAAAAAGAACCAACTGCAGTGGCACCAAAACAGATCATAGAGGGACATCACAAGTAACCGAACTCCAGGATGAAGACTTCCTATGAACCACAACTCTTTGTCTTTTTTCAGTTTGCCAATTTCTAATCCAAACCTCCAATGCACCCTCGATTCCTCGCCTCCCTATTTGTTGGAACAGCCTACAATGGGAAACCTTATTAAACATTTTACAGACGTCCATAGACACAACATCAAAAGCTTTATAATCATCAACCTATTTAGTCACATTCTCAAAGCACTCAGATAAAGTTTGTCAGGAACGAACTACCTTCTGTAAAACTGTTTTGCCAATCTGTAAGCAGCATATTTGTTTCTTGATGATTAGAAATCCTACCTCTTATAATCTTTTCCAACACGTTACCCACAACATAAGAAAGGAACACCATTCTATAATTTCCAGGGTGGTCTCCACTCTCCTTCTTGAAATAGTGGACAACATTCCCTATTGCCCAGTCTTCCCTCATTAGTCCTGTAGACAATGACAACATTGTTCTTTCAAATGTGAGTGCTTAGGGCTGTCTGGAAACTCTTGCCTGGCGCTTTGCACAGGCAGATCGATTTATGATTGGCAGTGTTCCCTTGGAATGAGACTGAAACTCATCTTTGTTGATTACGCGTCATGGACCGTAATTGTCACATTTGATTTCATATTAACTTCCTTGCTCCCGTTCTTTCTTGTTTTTCTGCTCAATGTTCTTACAGTCAGACACATTGCAGAGTACGACATGGGCTCCTGCGCTGAAGCATTGCAAAGTCTGAAAACGACCAAGATTGCAGATGTGAAGTAGATTGGTTAATCAAATTTTTAGTACAAGTGATATCTTGGTGATTTCATTGGCGACTCCGCTTGATTATAATATGTACTTGTGAATTGCAAATTTTGAATTTCATATATCTGGCTCCGATGTCCACAACGTCGGAAAACGTGCTTCGGCCATGATACAGCTCCTCAGTATATTTGTCAATAATTTCATTTACACTGCAACAATTCAGAAATAAGCTCAATAACAGTGTAAAATATTCACTGAAGTGCATTGTAAAATTAGTAATAGCATAAACTTGTTTATCGTGACATTAGACTTGAACCTGGCATGAATATGATGACGGCAGCAAAGAAAAAATGTCCAGGACAGAAAAAAAGCCTGAACGTGAAAGAGCGCACACATATTACCCCAGCCATTAACTGCTGCATTTTCTACGTGAGTGACAAGGATAAGTTTGTAAACACCTTGAACTCACAAGCTGTGAGTTGAACCCTGCCGAGTGGCTCCACTGTTGTATTTATGGCCTATTTACCGCCCCATTGTGAATTTGTTTTTTTAATAATAAAAGTATGCTTACTTAAACAATGACTTATATTTTCATCTCTGTGCACAACAAGCCCGTTAGAAAAACTCTTTTTCGACAAAACTACTTATTTCGTCGTTTACTCTAACCCAACAACAATTACACGAGGGAGAGCTACATTTGAGGCTCAAGAAAAGTGGGATTCTGTATGTAGATGTGTGGAAGACGCTGACATTCTCGAACAGTGTAATGTTAAAAAGGAAGATGTGATGGAAATTTTGGAACGCATAGGAATGCATAAATCCCGTGGGCCAGAGTTATTAAACTCTGATTTCGAGGGGAAGTGAGTGAACACATTGCTTTTTCGGCCATGATCTTTACTATACACTGGAGTAACAACAGATAATTGCCAGTGGCAATAGACTCCTTCAAGAAGGAGAATAAGGAAACCAGTAGAAATTAAAAACAAGTCAGTCTTAAGATTTTGGTGGTCACAAGATTGGAGAGGATTCTGAGAGGCAGGATTTATGACTGTCCTTAAAAGCTTGGTTGTTATAGAAATAGTCCGCAAGGCTTATTGATTCGAAAGGTTTCACGTTGGAAAGGCACTGCAGGTCAGGAAGCATCCGAGGAGCAGGGAGATCGACATTTCAGACATAAGCCAGTCATCAAGTTTGTGGCCGGGAAGGGTGATGAGAGATAAGTTGGTCGGAGTGGCGTTACTGTGAAGGTAACTGGGATGACAATAGGTAGTTTCAGCAGGGAGTTAATCGTGATAGGTCAGAGCAGATGTGGAGCGCATAGACGTGGCAGATAAAACCGTTAAACAGGGCTGTGTCATGCTGAAGGGTTGCATCTGGGATGAGCTGGACGGGGAGAGATGAGGAAATGGCAAAATCCTGCGTTGATGACATAGCGTTCGAAGTTGCAAGATGATGTTTAGGAGTTCTTCCTCCAGCCATCGTATGAAAAGCATTTGGCGAAGAAGGACATCCAGAACTTGCATGTGCTTTACGGTGTGGGAGGGGGAGATGAAGTGATCGTCTACAAAGCAGTGGGGTTGCGTGTTGCTTGTGTACAAGAGATGATATGTGAAGCATTCTGCAAGTTCGAGAATATCAGCCTCATTCACTCCCTTCCATAGAGAATTGCGGTTTTCACGAACATTAAATGTAGTACTACCAAAGGACAAGCCATCATATCGAGATCAACGGACACAGAGGATGAGGTATTTGGATGTGCAAGAAAAGGTCTGCTGGATGTGAAAGGATCTAGGGACTTTGATAGAGGTGATGGGGTGGTGTGGGCATAGGCTTTCTATCTCTGCAGTCGCAAGGGAAGTTGCCTGGTGTGGAGTGTGGCATTGTGGAGATTATGGACCAAACGAGGGATTCGCAGAAGGAATGGTGTCTGTGAAATGCTGAGAGTGGGAAGGGAAATATATCTCTGTTGGTGGGGTCTGACAGCCGGTGGTGGAAATGGTGGAGGACAAGACTTTTTAATCGCACGTTGGTGAGATGGAATGTGAGGACAAGCCGGATTCTATTCCTCTTGCATTTGGGTGGGTGGGGTTCACAGGCGAGATTTGGAAGTCTGACGGGTTTTGTTGCCCCCGTAGGATGTGGAAGTTGCTTTCCTTGAAATATGAAGCTATATGAGATGTTCGGGTATGGAAGTTCTCCATCTGGGATCAAACTTGGCCAGGGCAAAGAATTTGGAATGAAGGCATAGCATTTCTACAGGAGGGGGTTTGGGATGATGAGTAGTTCAAGTGGGTGTGGGAGCGGGTAGGATTGCAGTTGATCTCCGTTTTGCTGGAAATGGAAATTGAAATGTGCAGGAAAGGGAGAGATGTGCCTGTGAATGTACGGGTGAACTTGAGGTCAGGGCAGAAGGTGCTGTGAAGTTGATGATCTGTTAAAATCTCCTCATGAAGCAGATACAGGCCCCCACAAAGTCACTAATACAGCGGGGGAGGAAAATTTGGGAATTGGTGCAATGTTACCTACTCAAGATGTATTGTTCCACATATCTGATGAACAGGCAGGCATGTCAGGGAAACGCACTGGAGCTCATATCTCCTCTTTTCATCTGAACAAAATGGCAGGATTCGAAGAAGATGTTGCTGAGGGTGAAGACAAGTCTTGCCACTTGAATGAGTGTGCAGTTGTTGGCGTACTGGAAAGAGGTGATGGGAGATGAAGAAACTGATGGCTTGCATGACTTCACAACGGTGAATGAATCTGTGTAGGGAACGGTTGTCCATGGTGAAGATGAGGCAATGAAAACTGCGAAATGGAAAGTCATGGAGGAGGAAGAGAGTATGGGTGTTGACCCGAATGTTTGGGGGAGTTATTAGACTTGGGGGTATGGATGCTGTGAAGATATAAGAAAAAAGGTTCTGTGGTGCAAGAGCAGACACAGGCGCTGCTTCGACTGGAGCAGTCACTTTTATGAATTTTGGGCAAGCGGGAGAACTATCTGGTGCGGGATTTAGGGACTATGAGGTGGGAGGCTGTGGATGGGATATCCCTTGAAATGATAAGGTTGGGATGGTCTAGGTGATCATGGTTTGGTGATAGAGGTTGAGGTCGTGGTCGAGAGAGCAGTCTGAGGAGGATTCCGTGGGAATGCATCTGACATCAGCGGTTTACAGGACTGACCAACATACTAACACTGTGTTCTCCTTTGTCCGTTGGCTTGATGGTGACTTTGGATTTGGAGCGGAAGAGGTTAAGGAGTGCACATAGTGAGTATGAGAGGTTGGAGTGCGTGAATGGAGTTGACAGGTTGATATGGTCAATTTAATATAGGCAGTTGATGATGAAGCGGGGGGGCGGGGCGGGTAAGAGACCAACACAGGGTGTCCAATGCATGAAGTATATTGCAGGCAGGACACCGGATCCTCCGAGGGTGTGTGGGAGTCTTGATGGTAAAAGTAAGCACAGAGAGAGACAGCAGAAGAAAAAAAATGATGTTGGAACAAATGTGGAATCCGTTAATTCGGTACCATAGTACAAGAAGATCAGACTTTCATTGAGGACTGATCTCACACTGTCA
>NW_027310830.1:20000-44803 GCF_047496795.1 Chiloscyllium punctatum | reverse complement strand
GACACACCTCCCCCCCTCCCCCCCCACACACACATAGACACACCTCCCCTCCCCCCCCCACACACAGACACACCTCCCCCTCCCCCCCACACACACACACAGACACACCTCCCCCCTCCCCCCCCCACACACACAGACACACCTCCCCCTCCCCCCCACAACACACACAGACACACCTCCCCCTCCCCCCCCACACACACAGACACACCTCCCCCTCCCCCCCCACACACACACACACAGACACACCTCCCCCCTCCCCCCCACACACACAGACACACCTCCCCCTCCCCCCCACACACACAGACACACCTCCCCCTCCCCCCCCACACACACACAGACACACCTCCCCCTCCCCCCCCACACACACACAGACACACCTCCCCCTCCCCCCCCCACACACACAGACACACCTCCCCCTCCCCCCCACACACACAGACACACCTCCCCCTCCCCCCCCACACACACAGACACACCTCCCCCTCCCCCCCACACACACACACAGACACACCTCCCCCTCCCCCCCACACACACAGACACACCTCCCCCTCCCCCCCACACACACAGACACACCTCCCCCTCCCCCCCACACACAAGACACACCTCCCCCTCCCCCCCCACACACAGACACACCTCCCCCTCCCCCCCCACACACAGACACACCTCCCCCTCCCCCCCACACACACACAGACACACCTCCCCCTCCCCCCCACACACACACAGACACACCTCCCCCTCCCCCCCCACACACACAGACACACCTCCCCCTCCCCCCCACACACACAGACACACCTCCCCCTCCCCCCCCCACACACAGACACACCTCCCCCTCCCCCCCACACACAGACACACCTCCCCCCTCCCCCCCACACACAGACACACCTCCCACTCCCCCCCACACACAGACACAGACACACCTCCCCCTCCCCCCCACACACAGACACACCTCCCCCTCCCCCCCACACACAGACACAGACACACCTCCCCCTCCCCCCCACACACAGACACACCTCCCCCTCCCCCCCCACACACAGACACACCTCCCCCTCCCCCCCCACACACAGACACACCTCCCCCTCCCCCCCACACACAGACACAGACACACCTCCCCCTCCCCCCCACACACACAGACACACCTCCCCCTCCCCCCCCCACACACAGACACACCTCCCCCTCCCCCCCCCACACAGACACACCTCCCCCTCCCCCCCACACACAGACACAGACACACCTCCCCCTCCCCCCCACACACAGACACACCTCCCCCTCCCCCCCACACACAGACACAGACACACCTCCCCCTCCCCCCCCACACACAGACACAGACACACCTCCCCCTCCCCCCCACACACAGACACACCTCCCCCTCCCCCCCCCACACAGACACACCTCCCCCTCCCCCCCACACACACAGACACACCTCCCCCTCCCCCCCCACACACAGACACACCTCCCCCTCCCCCCCCACACACAGACACATCTCCCCCTCCCCCCCACACACACAGACACACCTCCCCCTCCCCCCCACACACAGACACACCTCCCCCTCCCCCCCCACACACACAGACACACCTCCCCCTCCCCCCCCACACACAGACACACCTCCCCCTCCCCCCCACACACAGACACATCTCCCCCCTCCCCCCCACACACACAGACACACCTCCCCCTCCCCCCCCACACACAGACACACCTCCCCCTCCCCCCCCCACACAGACACACCTCCCCCTCCCCCCCACACACACAGACACACCTCCCCCTCCCCCCCACACACACAGACACACCTCCCCCTCCCCCCCCACACACAGACACACCTCCCCCTCCCCCCCCACACACAGACACATCTCCCCCTCCCCCCCACACACACAGACACACCTCCCCCTCCCCCCCCACACACAGACACATCTCCCCCTCCCCCCCCACACACACACAGACACACCTCCCCCTCCCCCCCCACACACACAGACACACCTCCCCCTCCCCCCCACAGACACAGACACACCTCCCCCTCCCCCCCACACACAGACACATCTCCCCCTCCCCCCCACACACACACACAGACACACCTCCCCCTCCCCCCCCACACACACAGACACACCTCCCCCTCCCCCCCCACACACACAGACACACCTCCCCCTCCCCCCCACACACACAGACACACCTCCCCCTCCCCCCCACACACAGACACACCTCCCCCTCCGCCCCCCACACACAGACACACCTCCCCCGCCCCCCCACAGACACAGACACACCTCCCCCTCCCCCCTCACACACAGACACACCTCCCCCTCCCCCCCCACACACAGACACACCTCCCCCTCCCCCCCACAGACACAGACACACCTCCCCCTCCCCCGCCACACACACAGACACACCTCCCCCTCCCCCGCCACACACACAGACACACCTCCCCCTCCGCCCCCCACACACAGACACACCTCCCCCGCCCCCCCACAGACACAGACACACCTCCCCCTCCCCCCTCACACACAGACACACCTCCCCCTCCCCCCCCACACACAGACACACCTCCCCCTCCCCCCCACAGACACAGACACACCTCCCCCTCCCCCCCCACACACACAGACACACCTCCCCCTCCCCCCCACACACACACAGACACACCTCCCCCTCCCCCCCCCACACACAGACACACCTCCCCCTCCCCCCCCACACACACACACACAGACACACCTCCCCCTCCCCCCCACACACACAGACACACCTCCCCCTCCCTACCACACACACAGACACACCTCCCCCTCCCCCCCCCACACACACACACAGACACACCTCCCCCCTCCCCCCCACACACACAGACACACCTCCCCCTCCCCCCCACACACACAGACACACCTCCCCCTCCCCCCCACACACACACAGACACACCTCCCCCTCCCCCCCCACACACACACAGACACACCTCCCCCTCCCCCCCCACACACACACACACAGACACACCTCCCCCTCCCCCCCCACACACACAGACACACCTCCCCCTCCCCCCCCACACACACAGACACACCTCCCCCTCCCCCCCCCACACACAGACACACCTCCCCCTCCCCCCCCCACACACAGACACACCTCCCCCTCCCCCCCCACACACACAGACACACCTCCCCCTCCCCCCCCACACACAGACACACCTCCCCCCTCCCCCCCCACACACACAGACACACCTCCCCCTCCCCCCCACACACACAGACACACCTCCCCCTCCCCCCCACACACACACACAGACACACCTCCCCCTCCCCCCCCCACACACAGACACACCTCCCCCTCCCCCCCCCAACACACAGACACACCTCCCCCTCCCCCCCACACACACAGACACACCTCCCCCTCCCCCCCCACACACACAGACACACCTCCCCCTCCCCCCCACACACACACAGACACACCTCCCCCTCCCCCCCACACACACACAGACACACCTCCCCCTCCCCCCCCACACACAGACACACCTCCCCCTCCCCCCCCACACACACAGACACACCTCCCCCTCCCCCCCCACACACAGACACACCTCCCCCCTCCCCCCCACACACACAGACACACCTCCCCCTCCCCCCCACACACACAGACACACCTCCCCCTCCCCCCCACACACACACACAGACACACCTCCCCCTCCCCCCCACACACAGACACACCTCCCCCTCCCCCCCCACACACACAGACACACCTCCCCCTCCCCCCCCCACACACAGACACACCTCCCCCTCCCCCCCACACACACAGACACACCTCCCCCTCCCCCCCACACACACAGACACACCTCCCCCTCCCCCCCCCACACACACAGACACACCTCCCCCTCCCCCCCACACACACAGACACACCTCCCCCTCCCCCCCACACACACAGACACACCTCCCCTCCCCCCCACACACACACAGACACACCTCCCCCTCCCCCCCACACACACACAGACACACCTCCCCCTCCCCCCCACACACACACAGACACACCTCCCCCTCCCCCCCACACACACACAGACACACCTCCCCCTCCCCCCCCCACACACACAGACACACCTCCCCCTCCCCCCCACACACACAGACACACCTCCCCCTCCCCCCCACACACACAGACACACCTCCCCCTCCCCCCCACACACACACAGACACACCTCCCCCTCCCCCCCACACACACACAGACACACCTCCCCCTCCCCCCCACACACACAGACACACCTCCCCCCTCCCCCCATACACACAGACACACCTCCCCCCCACACACAGACACACCTCCCCCCACCCCCCCACACACACACACCTCCCCCTCCCCCCCACACACAGACACACCTCCCCCTCCCCCCCCCCCACACACAGACACACCTCCCCCTCCCCCCCCACACACAGACACACCTCTCCCTCCCCCCCCACACACAGACACACCTCCCCCTCCCCCCCACACACAGACACACCTCCCCCACCCCCCCCAACCAGACACACCTCCCCCTCCCCCCCACACACAAAGACACACCTCCCCCCCACACACAGACACACCTCCCCCACCCCCCCCCCACACACACACCTCCCCCTCCCCCCCACACACACACCTCCCCCTCCCCCCCACACACAGACACACCTCCCCCTCCCCCCCACACACACAGACACACCTCCCCCTCCCCCCACACACACAGACACACCTCCCCCTCCCCCCACACACACAGACACACCTCCCCCTCCCCCCACACACACAGACACACCTCCCCCTCCCCCCCACACACAGACACACCTCCCCCTCCCCCCCACACACAGACACAGACACACCTCCCCCACCCCCCCACACACACAGACACACCTCTCCCTCCCCCCCCACACACACAGACACACCTCTCCCTCCCCCCCCACACACACAGACACACCTCCCCCTCCCCCCCACACACAGACACAGACACACCTCCCCCATCCCCCCACACACACAGACACACCTCTCCCTCCCCCCCCACACACACAGACACACCTCCCCCTCCCCCCCACACACAGACACAGACACACCTCCCCCACCCCCCCACACACACACACAGACACACCTCCCCCTCCCCCCACACACACAGACACACCTCCCCCTCCCCCCCACACACAGACACACCTCCCCCCTCCCCCCCACACACAGACACACCTCCCCATCCCCCCCACACACAGACACACCTCCCCCTCCCCCCCACACACACAGACACACCTCCCCCTCCCCCCCACACACACAGACACACCTCCCCCTCCCCCCCACACACAGACACAGACACACCTCCCCCTCCCCCCCACACACACAGACACACCTCCCCCTCGCCCCCCACACACAGACACACCTCCCCCTCCCCCCCCACACAGACACATCTCCCCCTCCCCCCCACACACAGACACAGACACACCTCCCCCTCCCCCCCACACACAGACACAGACACACCTCCCCCTCCCCCCCACACACAGACACACCTCCCACTCCCCCCCACACACAGACACAGACACACCTCCCCCTCCCCCCCACACACAGACACAGACACACCTCCCCCTCCCCCCCACACACACAGACACACCTCCCCCTCCCCCCCCACACACAGACACACCTCCCCCTCCCCCCCCACACAGACACATCTCCCCCTCCCCCCCACACACACAGACACACCTCCCCCTCCCCCCCCACACACAGACACACCTCCCCCTCCCCCCCCACACAGACACACCTCCCCCTCCCCCCCACACACACAGACACACCTCCCCCTCCCCCCCACACACACAGACACACCTCCCCCTCCCCCCCCCACACACAGACACACCTCCCCCTCCCCCCCCCACACACAGACACATCTCCCCCTCCCCCCCACACACACAGACACACCTCCCCCTCCCCCCCCACACACAGACACACCTCGCCCTCCCCCCCCACACACAGACACATCTCCCCCTCCCCCCCCCCCAACACACAGACACACCTCCCCCTCCCCCCCCACACACACAGACACACCTCCCCCTCCCCCCCACACACAGACACACCTCCCACTCCCCCCCACACACAGACACAGACACACCTCCCCCTCCCCCCCACACACAGACACAGACACACCTCCCCCTCCCCCCCACACACACAGACACACCTCCCCCTCCCCCCCCACACACAGACACACCTCCCCCTCCCCCCCCACACAGACACATCTCCCCCTCCCCCCCACACACACAGACACACCTCCCCCTCCCCCCCCACACACAGACACACCTCCCCCTCCCCCCCCACACAGACACACCTCCCCCTCCCCCCCACACACACAGACACACCTCCCCCTCCCCCCCACACACACAGACACACCTCCCCCTCCCCCCCCACACACAGACACACCTCCCCCTCCCCCCCCACACACAGACACATCTCCCCCTCCCCCCCCACACACACAGACACACCTCCCCCTCCCCCCCCACACACAGACACACCTCCCCCTCCCCCCCCACACACAGACACATCTCCCCCTCCCCCCCCCCCCACACACACAGACACACCTCCCCCTCCCCCCCCACACACACAGACACACCTCCCCCTCCCCCCCACACACACAGACACACCTCCCCCTCCCCCCACACACAGACACATCTCCCCTCCCCCCCCCCCACACACACAGACACACCTCCCCCTCCCCCCCCACACACACAGACACACCTCCCCCTCCCCCCCACACACACAGACACACCTCCCCCTCCCCCCCCACACAGACACACCTCCCCCTCCCCCCCCACACACAGACACACCTCCCCCTCCCCCCCACAGACACAGACACACCTCCCCCTCCCCCCCCCACACACACAGACACACCTCCCCCTCCCCCCCACACACACACACAGACACACCTCCCCCTCCCCCTCCCCCCCACACACAGACACACCTCCCCCTCCCCCCACACACAGACACACCTCCCCCTCCCCCCCCACACACACAGACACACCTCCCCCTCCCCCCCACACACACAGACACACCTCCCCCTCCCCCCCACACACACACAGACACACCTCCCCCTCCCCCCCCCCCACACACAGACACACCTCCCCCTCCCCCCCCACACACACACACACAGACACACCTCCCCCTCCCCCCCCCCACACAGACACACCTCCCCCTCCCCCCCACACACAGACACACCTCCCCCCTCCCCCCCACACACACAGACACACCTCCCCCTCCCCCCCCACACACAGACACACCTCCCCCTCCCCCCCCACACAGACACATCTCCCCCTCCCCCCCACACACACAGACACACCTCCCCCTCCCCCCCCACACACAGACACACCTCCCCCTCCCCCCCCACACAGACACACCTCCCCCTCCCCCCCACACACACAGACACACCTCCCCCTCCCCCCCACACACACAGACACACCTCCCCCTCCCCCCCCCCACACACAGACACACCTCCCCCTCCCCCCCCACACACAGACACATCTCCCCCTCCCCCCCACACACACAGACACACCTCCCCCTCCCCCCCCACACAGAGACACATCTCCCCCTCCCCCCCCACACACACACAGACACACCTCCCCCTCCCCCCCCACACACAGACACATCTCCCCCTCCCCCCCCACACACACACAGACACACCTCCCCCTCCCCCCCCACACACACAGACACACCTCCCCCTCCCCCCCACAGACACAGACACACCTCCCCCTCCCCCCACACACAGACACATCTCCCCCTCCCCCCCACACACACACACAGACACACCTCCCCCTCCCCCCCCACACACACAGACACACCTCCCCCTCCCCCCCCACACACACAGACACACCTCCCCCTCCCCCCCACACACACAGACACACCTCCCCCTCCCCCCACACACAGACACACCTCCCCCTCCCCCCCCACAGACACAGACACACCTCCCCCTCCCCCGCCACACACACAGACACACCTCCCCCTCCCCCCCACACACACAGACACACCTCCCCCTCCCCCCCACACACACACAGACACACCTCCCCCTCCCCCCCCCACACACAGACACACCTCCCCCTCCCCCCCCACACACACACACACAGACACACCTCCCCCCTCCCCCCCACACACACAGACACACCTCCCCCTCCCCCCCACACACACAGACACACCTCCCCCTCCCCCCCCACACACACACACAGACACACCTCCCCCCTCCCCCCCACACACACAGACACACCTCCCCCTCCCCCCCACACACACAGACACACCTCCCCCTCCCCCCCACACACACACAGACACACCTCCCCCTCCCCCCCCACACACACAGACACACCTCCCCCTCCCCCCCCACACACACACACACAGACACACCTCCCCCTCCCCCCCACACACACAGACACACCTCCCCCTCCCCCCCACACACACACAGACACACCTCCCCCTCCCCCCCCCACACACAGACACACCTCCCCCTCCCCCCCCCACACACACAGACACACCTCCCCCTCCCCCCCCACACACACAGACACACCTCCCCCTCCCCCCCCACACACAGACACACCTCCCCCCTCCCCCCCACACACACAGACACACCTCCCCCTCCCCCCCACACACACAGACACACCTCCCCCTCCCCCCCACACACACACACAGACACACCTCCCCCTCCCCCCCCCCACACACAGACACACCTCCCCCTCCCCCCCACACACAGACACACCTCCCCCTCCCCCCCACACACACAGACACACCTCCCCCTCCCCCCCACACACACAGACACACCTCCCCCTCCCCCCCACACACACAGACACACCTCCCCCTCCCCCCCACACACACACAGACACACCTCCCCCTCCCCCCCACACACACACAGACACACCTCCCCCTCCCCCCCACACACACAGACACACCTCCCCCTCCCCCCCCACACAGACACACCTCACCCTCCCCCCCCCCACACACAGACACACCTCCCCCTCCCCCCCACACACACAGACACACCTCCCCCTCCCCCCCCCACACAGACACACCTCCCCCTCCCCCCCCCCACACACAGACACACCTCCCCCTCCCCCCCCACACACAGACACACCTCCCCCTCCCCCCCCAGACACAGACACACCTCCCCCTCCCCCCCACACACACACAGACACACCTCCCTCTCCCCCCCCCACACACAGACACACCTCCCCCTCCCCCCCACACACACACAGACACACCTCCCCCTCCCCCCCACACACACACAGACACACCTCCCCCTCCCCCCCACACACAGACACACCTCCCCCTCCCCCCCACACACACAGACACACCTCCCCCTCCCCCCCCACACACAGACACACCTCCCCCTCCCCCCCACACACAGACACACCTCCCCCTCCCCCCCACACACACAGACACACCTCCCCCTCCCCCCCACACACACAGACACACCTCCCCCTCCCCCCCCACACACAGACACACCTCCCCCTCCCCCCCACACACACAGACACACCTCCCCCTCCCCCCCACACACACAGACACACCTCCCCCTCCCCCCCCCACACACACAGATACACCTCCCCCTCCCCCCCACACACACAGACACACCTCCCCCTCCCCCCCACACACACAGACACACCTCCCCTCCCCCCCACACACACACAGACACACCTCCCCCTCCCCCCCACACACAGACACACCTCCCCCTCCCCCCCACACACACACAGACACACCTCCCCCTCCCCCCCACACACACACAGACACACCTCCCCCTCCCCCCCACACACACACAGACACACCTCCCCCTCCCCCCCACACACACACAGACACACCTCCCCCTCCCCCCCACACACACAGACACACCTCCCCCCTCCCCCCATACACACAGACACACCTCCCCCCCACACACAGACACACCTCCCCCACCCCCCCACACACACACACCTCCCCCTCCCCCCCACACACAGACACACCTCCCCCTGCCCCCCCCACACACAGACACACCTCCCCCTCCCCCCCCACACACAGACACACCTCCCCCTCCCCCCAACACACACAGACACACCTCTCCCTCCCCCCCCACACACAGACACACCTCCCCCTCCCCCCACACACAGACACACCTCCCCCACCCCCCCCAACCAGACACACCTCCCCCTCCCCCCCACACACAAAGACACACCTCCCCCCCACACACAGACACACCTCCCCCACCCCCCCCACACACACACCTCCCCCTCCCCCCCACACACACACCTCCCCCTCCCCCCCACACACAGACACACCTCCCCCTCCCCCCCACACACACAGACACACCTCCCCCTCCCCCCACACACACAGACACACCTCCCCCTCCCCCCACACACACAGACACAGCTCCCCCTCCCCCCCACACACACAGACACACCTCTCCCTCCCCCCCCACACACACAGACACACCTCTCCCTCCCCCCCCACACACACAGACACACCTCCCCCTCCCCCCCCACACACAGACACAGACACACCTCCCCCACCCCCCCACACACACACACAGACACACCTCCCCCTCCCCCCACACACACAGACACACCTCCCCCTCCCCCCCACACACAGACACACCTCCCCCCTCCCCCCCACACACAGACACACCTCCCCATCCCCCCCACACACAGACACACCTCCCCCTCCCCCCCACACACACAGACACACCTCCCCCTCCCCCCCACACACACAGACACACCTCCCCCTCCCCCCCACACACAGACACAGACACACCTCCCCCTCCCCCCCACACACACAGACACACCTCCCCCTCCCCCCCCACACACAGACACACCTCCCCCTCCCCCCCCACACAGACACATCTCCCCCTCCCCCCCACACACAGACACAGACACACCTCCCCCTCCCCCCCACACACAGACACAGACACACCTCCCCCTCCCCCCCAACAGAACACAGACACAGACACACCTCCCCCTCCCCCCCACACACAGACACACCTCCCACTCCCCCCCACACACAGACACAGACACACCTCCCCCTCCCCCCCACACACAGACACAGACACACCTCCCCCTCCCCCCCACACACACAGACACACCTCCCCCTCCCCCCCCACACACAGACACACCTCCCCCTCCCCCCCCACACAGACACATCTCCCCCTCCCCCCCACACACACAGACACACCTCCCCCTCCCCCCCCACACACAGACACACCTCCCCCTCCCCCCCCACACAGACACACCTCCCCCTCCCCCCCACACACACAGACACACCTCCCCCTCCCCCCCCCCCACACAGACACACCTCCCCCTCCCCCCCCCCCACACAGACACACCTCCCCCTCCCCCCCCACACACAGACACATCTCCCCCTCCCCCCCCACACACAGACACATCTCCCCCTCCCCCCCCACACACACAGACACACCTCCCCCTCCCCCCCCACACACAGACACACCTTCCCCTCCCCCCCCACACACAGACACATCTCCCCCTCCCCCCCCCCCCACACACACAGACACACCTCCCCCTCCCCCCCCCACACACACAGACACACCTCCCCCTCCCCCCCCACACACAGACACACCTCCCACTCCCCCCCACACACAGACACAGACACACCTCCCCCTCCCCCCCACACACAGACACAGACACACCTCCCCCTCCCCCCCACACACACAGACACACCTCCCCCTCCCCCCCCACACACACAGACACACCTCCCCCTCCCCCCCACACACACAGACACACCTCCCCCTCCCCCCCCACACACAGACACATCTCCCCCTCCCCCCCACACACACAGACACATCTCCCCCTCCCCCCCACACACACAGACACACCTCCCCCTCCCCCCCCACACACAGACACACCTCCCCCTCCCCCCCCACACACAGACACATCTCCCCCTCCCCCCCCCCACACACACAGACACACCTCCCCCTCCCCCCCCACACACACAGACACACCTCCCCCTCCCCCCCACACACACAGACACACCTCCCCCTCCCCCCACACACAGACACATCTCCCCCTCCCCCCCCCACACACACACAGACACACCTCCCCCTCCCCCCCCACACACACAGACACACCTCCCCCTCCCCCCCACACACACAGACACACCTCCCCCTCCCCCCCCACACACAGACACACCTCCCCCTCCCCCCCCACACAGACACACCTCCCCCTCCCCCCCCACACACAGACACACCTCCCCCTCCCCCCCACAGACACAGACACACCTCCCCCTCCCCCCCCCACACACACAGACACACCTCCCCCTCCCCCCCACACACACACACAGACACACCTCCCCCTCCCCCTCCCCCCCACACACACAGACACACCTCCCCCTCCCCCCACACACAGACACACCTCCCCCTCCCCCCCCACACACACAGACACACCTCCCCCTCCCCCCCCCACACACAGACACACCTCCCCCTCCCCCCCACACACACACAGACACACCTCCCCCTCCCCCCCCCACACACAGACACACCTCCCCCTCCCCCCCCCACACACACACACACAGACACACCTCCCCCCTCCCCCCCACACACACAGACACACCTCCCCCTCCCCCCCACACACACACACACAGACACACCTCCCCCCTCCCCCCCACACACACAGACACACCTCCCCCTCCCCCCCACACACACAGACACACCTCCCCCTCCCCCCCACACACACACAGACACACCTCCCCCTCCCCCCCACACACACACAGACACACCTCCCCCTCCCCCCCCACACACACACACACAGACACACCTCCCCCCTCCCCCCCACACACACAGACACACCTCCCCCTCCCCCCCACACACACAGACACACCTCCCCCTCCCCCCCCCACACACACAGACACACCTCCCCCTCCCCCCCCACACACAGACACACCTCCCCCCTCCCCCCCACACACACAGACACACCTCCCCCTCCCCCCCACACACACAGACACACCTCCCCCTCCCCCCCACACACACACACAGACACACCTCCCCCTCCCCCCCACACACACAGACACACCTCCCCCCTCCCCCCCACACACACAGACACACCTCCCCCTCCCCCCCCCACACACAGACACACCTCCCCCTCCCCCCCACAGACAGACACACCTCCCCCTCCCCCCCCACACAGACACACCTCCCCCTCCCCCCCCACACACACAGACACACCTCCCCCTCCCCCCCCACACACAGACACACCTCCCCCCTCCCCCCACACACACAGACACACCTCCCCCTCCCCCCCACACACACAGACACACCTCCCCCTCCCCCCCACACACACACACAGACACACCTCCCCATCCCCCCCCCACACAGACACAGACACACCTCCGACTCCCCCCCACACACAGACACACCTCCCCCTCCCCCCCCACACACAGACACACCTCCCCCTCCCCCCCCACACACACACACACAGACACACCTCCCCCCTCCCCCCCACACACACAGACACACCTCCCCCTCCCCCCCACACACACACACACAGACACACCTCCCCCCTCCCCCCCACACACACAGACACACCTCCCCCTCCCCCCCACACACACAGACACACCTCCCCCTCCCCCCCACACACACACAGACACACCTCCCCCTCCCCCCCACACACACACAGACACACCTCCCCCTCCCCCCCCACACACACACACACAGACACACCTCCCCCCTCCCCCCCACACACACAGACACACCTCCCCCTCCCCCCCACACACACAGACACACCTCCCCCTCCCCCCCCACACACACAGACACACCTCCCCCTCCCCCCCCACACACAGACACACCTCCCCCCTCCCCCCCACACACACAGACACACCTCCCCCTCCCCCCCACACACACAGACACACCTCCCCCTCCCCCCCACACACACACACAGACACACCTCCCCCTCCCCCCCACACACACAGACACACCTCCCCCTCCCCCCCACACACACAGACACACCTCCCCTCCCCCCCACACACACAGACACACCTCCCCCTCCCCCCCACACACACAGACACATCTCCCCCTCCCCCCCCACACACACACACAGACACACCTCCCCCCTCCCCCCCACACACACACACAGACACAGACACAGACACACCTCCCCCTCCCCCCGGTCACAGGCCTCACTGCGGCCTAACCTGCGGTCGCGAAGCCCCGGCGTTTCCTGGCGGCCCGCGGCCGGCCCCGGTGTGAGGTGCTCAGACGGCTCCGGGGCTGAGGAGGAGGCGGGCCCGGGTCATCACCAACAGGGACACGGGGGTGGGGGGGTGGGGTGGGGAGTGTGTGTGTGACGGTCTCTGGTACTTCAGACGCCCCCACCCCCGGGGAGAATGGAGACAGAGAGAGACAGAGGCCGCCGCTCCAGGGACGGTTAGGGGAGGGGCGGGGCTAGGGGGCGGGGGCGGAGCCACGGGGCGGGGCTAGGAGGCGGGGGCGGGGCCATGGGGCGGGGCTAGGAGGCGGGGGGGCGGGGCCACGGGGCGGGGCTATGAGGCGGGGGCGGGGCCACGGGGCGGGGCTAGGAGGCGGGGGCGGGGCTAGGAGGCGGGGGCGGGGCCACGGGGCGGGTTCGGGACGGGGGCGTGGTTAAAAGAGCGGGGTGGAGCCGGTAATGGGGCGTGGTTTATGAGGCGGGGTGCGGCTTCGGGAGTGGGACGTGGCTTACGTGGTGGGGTGGGGCTTAGGGAGTGGGCATGGTTTACTGGGCATGTTGGGAGAGGGGGCGTTGTTTAGGGGCGTGTCGGTGACGGTGTGTCGCGCATGGCTGATTGAAGCGGGGTGGGGCATCTCCGATTGGGCGTGGTTTACGGTCCGACATTGGAGAGTGAGGACTGGGGCGGGGCTTGGTCTGTGGGGCGTGAGTACTAGGGCGTGGTTTAGGGAGCAGGGAGGCTCTTGTGGTGTGGGCGTGGTTTAGGGAGCAAGGTGAGTCTTTGGTGTGGGCGTGGTTTAGGGAGCAGTGAAGGTCTTGTGGTGTGGGCGTGGTTTAGGGAGCAGGGAGGGTCTGTGGTGAGGGCGTGGTTTAGGTATAAGTGCGGGTCATGTGGTGTGGGCGTGTTTTAGGCAGCAGGGTGGGTCTTGTGGTGTGGGCGTGGTTTAGGCAGCAGGGTGGGTCTTGTGGTGTGGGCGTGGTTTAGGGAGCAGGGTGGGTCTTGTGGTATGGGCGTGGTTTAGGGAGCAAGGTGGATCTTGTGGTGTGGGCGTGGTTTAGGGAGCAGGGTGGGTCTTGTGGTGTGGGCGTGGTTTACGAGCAGGATGGCTCTTGTGGTGTGGGCGTGGTTTAGGAGCAGGGTGGGTCTTGTGGTGTGGGCGTGGTTTAGGGAGCAGGTTGGGTCTTGTGGTGTGGGCGTGGTTTAGGGAGCAGTGTGGATCTTGTGGTGTGGGCGTGGTTCAGGGAGCAGGGTGGGTCTTTGGTGTGGGCGTGGTTTAGGGAGCAGGGTGCGTCTTTGCTGTGGGCGTGGTTTAGGAAGCAGGAGCGTCTTATGGTGTGGGCGTGGTTTAGGGAGCAGGATGGATCTTGTGGTGTGGGCGTGGTTTAGGGAGCAGTGTGGGTCTTGTGGTGTGGGCGTGGTTTAGGGAGCAGGGAGGGTCTTGTGGTGTGGGCGTGGTTAAGGGAGCAGGGTGGGTCTTGTGGTGTGGGCGTGGTTTAGGGAGCAGGGTGGGTCTTATGGTGTGGGCGTGGTTTAGGTATTAGTGTGGGTCTTGCATATGGGCGTGGTTTAGGCAGCAGGGTGGGTCTTGTGTTGTGGGCGTGGTTTAGGGAGCAGGGTGGGGTCTGGGTTGTGAGAGTGCTTTATCAAGGGAGGTTTATGGAGGGAGGTGGGGCTTCAGACGAGGTGGGGGCATAGTGGAAGGGGTGGGGCTTGGTGAGTGGGTGGGGTTTAGGGAGCAGGGTGTGTCTTGTGGTGTGGGCGTGGTTTAGGGAGCAGGGTGGGTCTTGTGGTGTGGGCTTGGTTTAGGCAGCAGGGTGGGTCTTGTGGTGTGGGCGTGGTTTAGGGAGAAGGGTGGGTCTTGTGGTGTGGGCGTGGTTTAGTGAGCAGGGTGGGTCTTGTGGTATGGGCGTGGTTTAGGGAGCAAGGTGGATCTTGTGGTGTGGGCGTGGTTTAGGGAGCAGGGTGGGTCTTGTGGTGTGGGCGTGGTTTACGAGCAGGGTGGGTCTTGTGGTGTGGGCGTGGTTTAGGGAGCAGGGTGGGTCTTGTGGTGTGGGCGTGGTTTAGGCAGCAGGGTAGGTCTTGTGGTGTGGGCGTGGTTTAGGGAGCAGGGTGGGTCTTGTGGTGTGGGCGTGGTTTAGGCAGCAGGGTGGGTCTTGTGGTGTGGGCGTGGTTTAGGGAGCAGTGTGGGTCTTGTGGTGTGGGCGTGGTTTAGTGAGCAGGGTGGGTCTTGTGGTATGGGCGTGGTTTAGGGAGCAAGGTGGATCTTGTGGTGTGGGCGTGGTTTAGGGAGCAGGGTGGGTCTGGTGGTGTGGGCGTGGTTTAGGGAGCAGGGTGGGGTCTGGGTTGTGAGAGTGCTTCATCAAAGGAGGCTGATGGAGGGAGGTGGGGCTTCAGACGAGGTGGGGTCATAGTGGAAGGGGTGGGGCTTGGTGAGTGGGTGGGGTTTAGGGAGCAGGGTGGGTCTTGTGGTCTGGGCGTGGTTTAGGGAGCAGGGTGGGTCTTGTGGTGTGGGCGTGGTTTAGGGAGCAGGGAGGGTCTTGTGGTGTGGGCGTGGTTTAGGGAGCAGGGTGGATCTTGTGGTGTGGGCGTGGTTTAGGGAGCAGGGTGGGTCTGGTGGTGTGGGCGTGGTTTAGGGAGCAGGGTGGGGTCTGGGTTGTGAGAGTGCTTCATCAAAGGAGGCTGATGGAGGGAGGTGGGGCTTCAGACGAGGTGGGGTCATAGTGGAAGGGGTGGGGCTTGGTGAGTGGGTGGGGTTTAGGGATGATGTGAAGATGTCAGTGTTGGACTGGGGTGGACAAACTTAAAAATCACCCAACACCAGGTTATAGTCCAACAGGTTTATTTGGAAGCACTAGCTTTCGGAGCGATGCTCCTTCATCAGGTGGTTGTGGAGAAGACGATCATAAAACACAGAATTTATAGCAAATGAATACAGTGTCATGGAACAGTAATGATAAATTGAACAAACCAAGATTGTGTTCAATCTTCCATCCTTTAGGATGGGGTTGCAGCTTTCCGTTCATTAATATATAAATCCCAGAACTCCTTTTAAGTCACATTCTCGGGGAAACTTAAGGTTTACCTAAAAAGAAATCACCTCGGTTCCGACAATGTATGAGCTTCGAGCCTGTCGGTATCCCAATCTTGAGTCAGACTGGTTTTATTTCCAAAGGAGGAATTTATAAAATGTGACAGGTTGTGCACTTTTCAAGGTGAAGCTCATAGAGAGGGGAAGCACCCCCTCAGCACTGACCCTCCGACAGTGCCCGCTCCCTCAGCACTGACCCTCCAACAGTGCCCACTCCCTCAGCACTGACCCTCCGACAGTGCCCGCTCCCTCAGCGCTGACCCTCCGACACCGCCTGCTCCCTCAGCGCTGGCCCTCCGACAGTGCTCACTCCCTCAGCACTGACCCTCCGACAGTGCCCACTCCCTCAGCACTGACCCTCCGACAGTGCCCACTCCCTCAGCACTGACCCTCCGACAGTGCCTACTCCCTCAGCACTGACCCTCCGACAGTGCCCACTCCCTCAGCACTGACCCTCCGACAGTGCCCACTCCCTCAGCACTGACCCTCCGACAGTGCCCACTCCCTCAGCACTGACCCTCCGACAGTGCCTACTCCCTCAGCACTGACCCTCCGACAGTGCCCGCTCCCTCAGCACTGACCCCCCGACAGTGCCCGCTCCCTCAGCACTGACCCTCCGACAGTGCCCGCTCCCTCAGCACTGACCCCCCGACAGTGCCCGCTCCCTCAGCACTGACCCTCCGACAGTGCCCGCTCCCTCAGCACTGACCCCCCGACAGTGCCCACTCCCTCAGCACTGACCCTCCGACAGTGCCCGCTCCCTCAGCACTGACCCCCCGACAGTGCCCGCTCCCTCAGCACTGACCCTCCGACAGTGCCCCCTCCCTCAGTGCTGACCCTCCGACAGTGCCCGCTCCCTCAGCACTGACCCCCCGACAGTGCCCGCTCCCTCAGCACTGACCCTCCGACAGTGCCTGCTCCCTCAGCACTGACCCTCCGACAGTGCCCGCTCCCTCAGCGCTGACCCCCCAACAGTGCCCACTCCCTCAGCACTTACCATCCGACAGTGCCTGCTTCCTCAGCACTGACCCTCCAACTGTGTTCCCTCCCTCAGCACTGACCATTCGACAGTGCCTGCTCCCTCAGCACTGACCCTCCAACTGTGTTCCCTCCCTCAGTACTGACCCTCCCACAGTGCCCGCTCCCTCAGCACTGACCCTCCCACAGTGCCCGCTCCCACATTGAGTTGACTCCGTGCTTCAGACTCCGGGATGCCGGGGAGGTGGTTGTGTGTCTAGTTGTGGAGCCCACTCCCTCCCAGGACTGAGCCACGAAACGCGTGAGGATCGTCTGGGATTGCCGGGGAAGGCATGCCAAGGATTGATACCTGTGGGCCCGATACCCTACCTGGGAGGGGTGGGGGAGTGAGCACTGGGGGAGGGACGAATCTCATCGTCATGGTGAACCTCTCCCCTCACCCCCCACCCCCCGGAGCTGTGTCTTGGGGAGATGGAACCTCAGTCGTTGATGTCACACAATGGCGTTTATTACAATCTGGTGCTTAAGAATGTTTAAATATACACAGAGCAACAAAACCACACACCGTTTGGGAAAAAAAACAACCCCAAATACCTTCAAAGGAGACAGGGCACTCTCCCAGACTGCTGCTCTGGTTCGGACAATGGTAAATCCATCCCGGGGTCAGAGGGTAACACCGGGATGTCACGTGTTTACCCGGTGCCCACAAGTGTCCCACCTAATTCCCGACATTTCGCGCGGGGCTCGGTTTGCTTCAGTGTTGGGTTACTGCGGGGTGGGGGTGGGGGAACGTAGGGGTGCGGGGTAGCGAGGATGTGCCCACTGTGTTCACAGGAAGGTTACCGCTGAAGAACGCGGAGGCCATTCTCCCCATCCCGTCTTGGCTGGCTGTGGCTCCCTGTGCCAGGGTGGGAGAGGTGACCAAATCAATGGTGGTTATTCACTGAGTGAAGACAGGAGGAGAGAGGGAGAGGGAGAGAGAAAGAGAGAGAGAGAGAGACAGAGAGACCGAGAGAGATAGAGTGGTGTGGGGGCATTGCCCAGGTATCAGGGCTCAATGAGCAGAGCACCCAGAAGATGGGACAGGGGCCCGGGGTGACTTTCAGTATAAGCTGCAGCTCCTGTTCCCATCACAGGGTAGGTGGGGAAACAGAGAGAGAGAGAGAGAGGGCTTGCTGTTAGCATGCATGTGAGAGTGAGAGTGTGTGTGTGAGAGTGAGAGTGTGTGTGTGAGAGAGAGTGTGTGTGTGAGAGAGAGTGTGTGTGGGAGAAGGAGGATGTGTGTTTGTGTGTGTAAGTATGTGTGTGTGAGAGAGAGAGTGTGTGTGAGAGAGAGAGTGTGTGTGTGTATATGTGTGAGAGAGAAATAATGTGTGTGTTGGAGAGAGAATCTTTGTGTGTATGTGTGTGAGAGAGAGAGAGAGAGAATATCATAGAGTCATAGAGATGTACAGCACAGAAACAGACCCTTCGGCCCAACCTGTCCACACCGACCAGATATCCCAACCCAATCTAGTCCCACCTGCCAGTACCCGGCCCATATCCCTCCAAACTCTTCCTATTCATATACCCATCCAAACGCCTCTTCAATGTTGTAATTGTACCAGCCTCCACCACATCCTCTGGCAGCTCATTCCATACACGTACCACCCTCTGTGTGAAAAAGTTGCCCCTTAGGTCTCTTTTATATCTTTCCCCTCTCACCCTAAACCTATGCCCTCTAGTTTTGGACTCCCCGACCCCAGGGAAAAGACTTTGTCTATTTATCCTATCCATGCCCCTCATGATTTTGTAAACCTCTATAAGGTCACCCCTCAGCCTCCGACGCTCCAGGGAAAACAGCCCCAGCCTGTTCAGCCTCTCCCTGTAGCTCAGACCCTCCAACCCTGGCAACATCCTTGTAAATCTTTTCTGAACCCTTTCAAGTTTCACAACATCTTTCCGATAGGAAGGAGACCAGAATTGCACGCAATATTCCAACAGTGGCCTAACCAATGTCCTGTACAGCCGCAACATGACCTCCCAACTCCTGTACTCAATACTCTGACCAATAAAGGAAAGCATACCAAACGCCTTCCTCACTATCCTATCTACCTGTGACTCTACTTTCAAGGAGCTATGAACCTGCACTCCAAGGTCTCTTTGTTCAGCAACACTCCCTAGGACCTTACCATTAAGTGTATAAGTCCTGCTAAGATTTGCTTTCCCAAAATGCAGCACCTCACATTTATCTGAATTAAACTCCATCTGCCACTTCTTGGCCCATCTGCACAAGATCCTGTTGTGATCTGAGATAACCGTCTTCGCTGTCCACTACACCTCCAATTTTGGTGTCATCTGCAAACTTACTAACTGTACCTCTTATGCTCGCATCCAAATCATAGAGATGTACAGCATGGAAACAGACCCTTCGGTCCAACCTGTCCATGCTGACCCAGATATCCCAACCCAATCTAGTCCCACCTGCCAGCATGCTGCCCATACCCCTCCAAACCCTTCCTATTCATATACCCATCCAAACGCCTTTTAAATGTTGTAATTGTACCAGCCTCCACCACATCCTCTGGCAGCTCATTCCATACACGTACCACCTTCTGCGTGAAAAAGTTGCCCCTTAGGTCTCTTTTATATCTTTCCCCTCTCACCCTAAGCCTATGCCCCTCTAGTTCTGGACTCCCCCACCCCAGGGAAAAGACTTTGTCTATTTACCTTATCCATGACCCTCATGATTTTATAAACCTCTATACGGTCACCCCTCAGCCTCCGACGCTCCAGGGAAAACAGCCCCAGCCTGTTCAGCCTCTCCCTGTAGCTCAGATCCTCCAACCCTGGCAACATCCTTGTAAATAGTTTCTGCACCTTCCAGGTTTCACAACATCTTTCCGATAGGAAGGAGACCAGAATTGCACGCCATATTCCAACAGTGGCCTAACCAATGTCCTGTACAGCCGAAACATGACCTCCTAATTCCTGTAACTCAATACTCTGACCAATAAAGGAAAGCATACCAAATCCCTTCTTCACTATCCTATCCTTTACATAAATGGTGAAAAGTAGAGGACCCAGCACCGATCCTTGTGGCACTCCACTGGTCACAGGCCTCCAGTCTGTAAAACAACCCTCCACCACCACCCTCTGTCTTCTACCTTTGAGCCAGTTCTGTATCCAAATGGCTAGTTCTCCCTGTATTCCATGAGATCTAACCTTGCTAACCAGTCTCCCATGGGGAACCTTGTCAAACATCTTACTGAAGTTCATATAGATCACATCTACTGCTCTGCCTTCATCAATCCTCTTTGTTACTTCTTCGAAAAATCAATCAAGTTTGCGAGACATGATTTTTGTGTGTGTGTGTGAGAGAGAGTGTCTATGTGTCTGTGAGAGAGAGAATGTGTGTGTGTGTGAGAGAGAGAGAGAATGTTTGTGTATATGTGTGAGAGAGTGTCGGTGTGTGTGAGAGTATGTGGTGTGTGTATGAGAGAGAGAGAGAATATGTGTGTTTCTGAGAGAGAGAGAATGTATGTCTGTCCATGTATGTGTTGTGAGAGTGTGTGTTTTTGTGAGTGTGTGTGTTTGTGTGAGTGTGTGTTTGTGTGAGAGTGTGTGTTTGTGTGTGTGTGTGTGTTTGCCTGAGTGTGTGTTTGTGTGAGAGTGTGTGTTTGTGTGAGTGTATCTGTGTGTGGGTGTGAGAGAGAGAGTGTGTGTATGTCTGTGTGTGTGTATGTGAGAGAGGGAAAGTATGAATGTGTTTGTGTGTGTGCATGTGTGAGAGTGAGTGTGTGTGTCAGAGGGTGTATGTTTGTGACAGTGCGCACGTGTGTGAGAGAATGTGTGTGTGTCTATGTGTATGCTAAAGAGAGAATGTGTGTGAGAGAGAGAAAATGTGTGTGTGTGAGAGTGAGAGAGAGAATGTGCGTTTGTGTATACGAGAGAGAGAAAATGTGTGTGTGAGAGAGAGAGTGTGTGTGTGAGAGAGTGTGTCTATGTTGTAAGAGAGAGAATGTGTGTGTGTGTGTGAGAGAGAGTGGGGTGTGTGTGAGAGTGTATGTATATGAGAGAGAGAGAATGTGTGTGGTGTTTTTGTGAGAGAGAGAGAATGTGTGTATCTGTTCATGTGTGTTGTGAGAGGGTGTGTTTGTGTCTGTGTGTGTGTGTAAGAGAGAGAGTGTGTATGTGTGTGTGGCTGTGTGTGCATCTGTGTATATATCAGTGTGTGTGTGTGGCTGTGTGTGCATCTGTGTATATATCAGTGTGTGTGTCTGTGTGTGTGTGTGTCTGTGTGTGTGTGCCTGTGTGTGTGTGTATGTCTGTGTGTGTGTCTGTCTGTCTGTGTGTGTGTGTCTCTGTGTGTCTGTGTCAGTGTGTGTGTCTGTGTGTGTCTGTCTGAGTGTGTGTCTGTGTGTGTCTGTCTGTGTCTGTGTGTCTGAGTCTGTGTGTCTGTGTGTGTGCATCTCTGTGTCTGTGTGTGTGCATGTCTGTGTGTGTGTCTGTGTGTCTGTGTGTGTGTCTGTGTGTGTCTGTGTATGTGTGTGTGTGTGTCTGTGTCTCTGTGTGTGTGTCTGTGTCAGTGTGTGTGTGTGTGTCTTTGTGTCTCTCTGTGTCTGTGTCTGTGTGTGTGTCTGCATGTGTGTGTGTGTGTCAATGTGTGTGTCTGTGTCAGTGTGTGTGTGTGTGTCTGTATGTTTCTGTGTGTGTCTGTGTGTGTGTGTGTGTCTGTGTGTGTGTGTGTCTGTGTGTGTGTGTGTGTCTGTGTGTGTGTGTGTGTGTCTGTGTGTGTGTGTCTGTGTGTGTCTGTGTCTGTGTGTGTGTCTGTGTGTGTCTGTGTCTGTGTGTGTGTGTGTGTGTGTCTGTGTGTGTCTGTGTCTGTGTGTGTGTCTGTGTGTGTGTCTGTGTCTGTGTGTGTGTCTGTGTGTGTCTGTGTGTGTGTGTGTCTGTGTGTGTCTGTGTCTGTGTGTGTGTCTGTGTGTGTGTCTGTGTGTGTTTCAGTCCCTGAGGATGGGAACTCTGCTTCTGTGACACTTGTTCCCAAGGCAGGAGGTAGTTAGGAGGTGACTAGAGGCTGAATGGCCTGATATTTACTCTTGGGAAAATTTTGGAATTGATTATTAGGGAAATAAAAGCAGAACATTTGGAAAATCACTATCTAATCAAATGTAATCTGTTCACGGATTGGGAAATGGTGTCTGACTAACTTATGAGAGATTTTCAGGGAAATCTCAACCAGAAGGGATAGAGGGTCAGGTTGACCAGGATGGTCTCCAGGATGGAGGGATTGTCTTATGAGCAAACGTTAAACAGACTCGACTCACTGGAGGTTAGAAGGATGAGAGGGGATCTTCAGGAGCCGAGTAGGGTATGTACTGGGAGGATGTTCCTCTTCATGGGGAGAATCTAGGACCAGAGGGGGGTCGTCGCAGAATGGAGGGGCTCCAACGTGAGACTGAGATGAGGAGGAATTCCTTCTCCCAGAAGGTTGTGAGTGTTTGGAACTTGGAGAGCTGTGCCAGGCTCAGAGTCCTTGTGTATATATCTGGCTGAGATCGATTCCCGAACAGCCGGGGAGTGGAGGGCGACGGGGAAAGGAAAGCTGACGTGAGGGCTGTCGGAGCAGCCCTGATCCTATTGAGTGGCAGAATAGGCTCGATGGGCCGAATGGCCTACTCTGCATGGGCGTTCTTGTCAGTCAGTGCCAGCGTTCCTGGCAGGAAGGGGCAGAGCGACGAGGGAGCCTGGGCGTTCTTAGGAAGTATTTAACTTCGGTGAGGGAGCGGAGAGTGGCGGGGATAGATTTCCCGCTGTGCTGTCAGTGTGGAGGGTCACGGGGGGAGGGGTGGTGGGTGCGTGATGGGGTGTGTGACAATACCTCTATATAACATTCGGAGGACTAGTGACAGGGGGATGCTCGCTTCTGTCCGAGAGTTTGCAATCGCTCAGGGTTGGCCAGTTGCTGGGGCCCAGTCAGGACCAAATAAACATCTAAACTCACCCCTTGCAGTAACCCTCAAACAGGGAGGAATTTATTTCATTCCAAAGCTGTAAATCTGAAATTGGGTCCGATCATACCCGGCTGACCATGTCCCATGACTCACCTCTTCAAGGGACACAGGCCTTTCGGCCTAACCAGCCCGTGCCGACCCTAACCCCAAACTAAACTAGCCCCAGCTGCCTGCTCCTGGCCCATATCCCTCCAACCCTTTCCTATCCAGGTCCTTATCCAAATGTACCCACACCCACCACTCCCTCAGGAAGTTCATTCCACACACGAACCCCCCCCCACCGTGTGAAAAAGTTGCCCCTCATATCTTTTTAAAATCTCTCCCCCTCTCACCTTAAAAATGTGCCCCCTAGCCTTGAAATCCCCCACCCCAGGGAACAGACACCGACCATTAACCCTATCCAGGCCCCTCATGGTTTTATAAACCTTTATAAGGTCATAGGAGTAGGGAGGTCATGTACAGGACATTGGTTAGGCCGCTGTTGGAATATTGTGTGCAATTCTGGTCTCCTTCCTATCGGAAAGATGTTGTGAAACTTGAAAGGGTTCTGAAAAGATTTACAAGGATGTTGCCAGGGTTGGTGAATCTGAGCTACAGGGAGAGGCTGAACAGGCTGGGGCTGTTTTCCCTGGAGCGTCAGAGGCTGAGGGGTGACCTTATAGAGG
>NW_027310830.1:0-12500 GCF_047496795.1 Chiloscyllium punctatum | reverse complement strand
GCGAGAGTGTGAGTGTGTGAGAGTGTGTGTGTATGAGTGAGTGAGTGTGTTTGTGGTGAGTGTGTGTGTGAGAGAGTGTGAGTGTGTGAGAGTATGTGTGTGAGTGTGTGTGTATGTGTGAGTGTGAGTGTGTGTGAGAGTGAGTGTGTGTGTGAGTGTGAGAGAGCATGTGTGTATGTGTGAGTGTGTGTGTGTGAGTCTGTGTGTGAGTGTGTGTGTGTGAGTGAGTGTGTGTGAGAATGTGTGTGAGTGTGTGTATGAGAGTGTATGTGTGAGTGTGTGTCAGTGTGTGTGAGTGTGTGTGAGAGAGAGTGTGTGTGTGAGAGAGTGTGTGTGAGTGAGTGTGTGTGAGTGAGTGTGTGTGAGTGTGTGTGTGAGAGTGAGTGTGTGTGTGTGAGAGTGAGTGTGTGTGAGTGTGTGAGTATGAGAGTGTGAGAGTGTGAGTGTGTGTGAGTATGAGAGAGTGTGTGTGTGCGAGAGTGTGTGTGAGAGTGTATGTGAGTGTGTGTGAGAGAGAATGTGTGAGTGAGTGTGTGTGAGTGTGTATGTGTGAGTGAGTGTGATAGTGTGTGTGAGTGTGTGTGTGAGAGAGTGTGTGTGTGTGAGTGTGTGTGTGTGAGAAAGAGAGTGTGTGTGTGAGAGAGTGTGTGAGTGTGTATGTGTAAGAGATTTTGAGTGTGTGAAGTGAGTGTGTGTGTGTGAGTGTGTGTGTGTGAGAGTGTGAGTGTTTGTGTGAGTGAATGTGTGTGTGTGAGAGAGAGTATGTGTGAGTGAGTGTTTGTGTGTATGTGTGAGAGAGTGTGAGTGAGTGTGAGTGAGTGTGTGTGAGTGTGTATGTATGAGAGAGTGCGAGTGTGTGTGTGTGAGTGAGAGTGTGTGAGTGTGTATGTATGAGCGAGTGTGAGTGTGTGTGTCAAGTGAGTGTGTATGTGTGAGTGTGTGTGTGAGTGAATGTGTGTATGTGAGTGTGTCAAGTGAGTGTGTATGTGTGAGAGTGAGTGTGTGAGTGTGTGTAAGTGTGAGTGTGTATGTGTGAGTTGTGTGTGTGTGAGAGTGAGTGTGTGTAAGTGTGAGTGTGTATGTGTGAGAGAGTTTGTGTGTGTGTATGTGTGTGTGGGTGGAGGTGGGTGGGGGATGGGCGAGTGAGGTGGTGATAGGGCGGTCTTTTCCTTTCCATCCCGGGATGCAGGAAGCCATTCTGGCCTTCTGCCCCTTGGCACAATCCGGGCCTCATCCGTGTCCCCGTTCTCCCGAGTCGTCCAGCAGAGGGGTTATCATGAGCCCCGTCTTGGAGATTCCCAGTGGATCCGCTACCCTCAGGGCGAAGGTAATCTCTCCTGGGCTCGGGCCTAACTTACTGCCCTGGGTGACCACTCCTACTCCGAGACATAGTGGTTAGCACTGCTGCCTCCCAGCACCAGGGACCCAGTTCAATCCCACCCTCGGGCGACTGTCTGTGTGGAGTTTGCACGTTCTCCACCTGTGTCTGTGTGGGTTTCCTCCAGGTGCTCCGGTTTCCTCCCACAGTCCAAAGATGTGCAGGTCAGGGTGGATTGGCCATGGGAAATTGTCCCATAGTGCCCAGGGATGTGCAGGTTAGGGTGGATTGGCCGTGGGAAATTGTCCCATAGTGCCCAGGGATGTGCAGGTTAGGGTGGATTGGCCGTGGGAAATTGTCCCATAGTGCCCAGGGATGTGCAGGTTAGGGTGGATTGGCCACGGGAAATTGTCCCATAGTGTCCAGGGATGTGCAGGTTAGGGTGGATTGGCCGTGGGAAATTGTCCCATAGTGTCCAGGGATGTGCAGGTTAGGGTGGATTGGCCGTGGGAAATTGTCCCATAGTGCCCAGGGATGTGCAGGTTAGGGACATTCGTCAGAGGTAAATGTAGGAGGGTGGGTTTGTGTGCGATACTCTTCGGAGGGTCGGTGTGGACTTTGTTGGGCCAAATGGCCTGTTTCCACACTGTAGGGATTCTATGGTATCTATTGAGTTGAGGAGGGGCTTGCTCTCCATTTGTCAGGCGATTGGAGGGATTCGATTCATTTGTTGACATGGTAGTGGCCAAAAGGTGGGACTGATGGTGTCCGGAGGGAACTGAGGTGGTGCATTAGGGGAGAAGGGAAATGCCAGAACAGGAAGCAAGGGCGATAGAGAGAAAGAAGGATAATGTGTGACAGAGAAATAAAACGAATAAGAGTGATTGATAGAGAGAGAGGTGGAGGGAGAGAGAAAGAGAGAAATTGATGGAGAGAGAGGGGGAAAGAGATAGAGGGAGAGCAAATGGGAGGTAGAGAGACAGAGAGAAAGGGAGAGAGATGGCAAGAGAGAAAAAGAGATAGAGAGGGAGAGACTAGTAGTGAGAAAGAAAAACATTGATAGAAAGAAAGACAGAAGGAGAGAGTGACACGGAGAGATGGAGAGAGAGAAAAAGAGAGATAGACAGCAAGAGAGAGAAAGGGAGAGAGGTATAGAAAGAGGGAGATTGATAGAAAGAGAGAGAAACAGAAAGGTGGAGGGAGAGACAGAACGATACAGTGACAGAGAGAGAAAAGGAGAGAGTGATAGATAGATGGAGGGAGAGAAAAAGAGATTGACAGAGACAGAAAAAGATAGAGAGAGATACAGAGAGAGAAAGGGGGAGAAAGGGAGAGAAAGAGACAAAGAGTCATAGGGAGTGGTGGAGAGAGAAACAGAGAGGAACAGAGAGATGGGAGAGCGAGAAAAAGAGATAGAGAGAGTGATGGAAAGGGAGAGATTGATAGAGAGAGAGACAGAAAGAGAAAGTGTGTTAGTAAGAGAGTAAAGGAGAGAGAAAAACAGACAAGGAGAAAAAGAAAAATTGAACCAGAAGGAGAGATCAAGGAAGAGATTTAGATAGAGAGAGAAAAAGGAAGAGTGAAGGAGAGAGAGAGAGAGAGAGAGGTAAAAACAATGACTACAGATGCTGGAAACCAGACTCTGGATTAGAGTGGTGCTGGAAAAGCACAGCAGGTCAGGCAGCATCCGAGGAGCAGGAAAATCGACGTTTCGGGCAAAAGCCCTTCATCGGGAATACAGGCAGGGAGCCTGAAGGGCCCACCCTCCTCTCATTTATCTCTCCACCCTTCAGGATCTCTGCCTGTATTCCTGATGAAGGGCTTTTGCCCGAAACGTCGATTTTCCTGCTCCTTGGATGCTGCCTGACCTGCTGTGCTTTTCCAGCACCACTCTAATCCAGAGAGAGACAGAGACTGAGTGAGAATGATAGAGAGAGTGAGAACAATAGAGAGAGAGAGAGAGAGAGAGAGAGAGAGAGAACGTGAGAGCACGAGTGAGAGGATGGATCAGGATGTTGAGGTGGAATGGGGATTGAGCAGCTTTAACATGCGAAGCCAGGGGGCAGCTTGTTATATGGAGCTGTGCTGTCCCGAGGACAGGGTGGGTGTTGGGGGTGTGTTTGGGGGGGGGGGCGATGGTGGGAGACAGGGTTGGTGTTGGAGGGTTGGTTAATGTGAGTGTGGGGGGGGGGTGTGGGGGGCGATGGTGGGAGTTGGGGGGGTGGGTTGTGTGCGTGTATGACGTTCCTGCTTGGCTGTGGGTGGGTCAACGCCACCTCCCTGACTGACCCGTACTGCACCGCATTGGCCAAAGAGTGGCCACAGCGTTCCCTGGTAACCCTCAGCCTTGACCCTCCCCATCCTGAGCAGATTCTAGCTCCGGGGGAACGGGTTGGAAGCCTCTTGGGACCTCCATTTAACCGAGACAATCTCAACCAATGAGCCGAGGGAGGCCGGTGTAGCTGTTTGGATGGAGCCCTTGGCGTCAAACCTTACGAGAGTTTCTGACACCTGTCGCTTGGCTCGGAATAACAACTGTGGGATCTTCCTGTGCGCTAATTGTCCCACACACTTCAGGGAGAACTCTGTTTTTGGCAAAGGGCGTACAGAAGACCTGAAGAGCTGAGGTTCGCACCTTATGTTCTTCCTTTTCCGCGAGATGTCTGCTCCTCCATTTTGGATGGTGACGTTAATCTCTGCCTCCAGGGTTGGTTTGTTTGAGGCCGCTCGGGGTTACCGCCCGGAGGGAAAGCCACTCCTGCCCTTGCTATAGGGTCACTCCCTCGGGTGCGCCCTGACCCCGCCCACGCCGTGCTATTTACGCCCGGCGATGTGCAGCCTCATGTCGTTACCGCGAGGACAATCCAGGGTCCCCGAAGCCAACGTTTCTGGCCAGCTGCTGGCTCTCAAGGGAAGGGGGTCACAAGTGACCGGGGGTCACTCAGAGGTTCATATCTGGAGGCAGGGGGTAGGGGATGGGTGTAGGGAGGGTGAAGGAAGTGGTGCTTTTGAGGGGGCTTTGGCAGATGTTAGACAGAGGGGAGGAAACGTTTGGACACTTGATGGCCAGCCCGTGTCTGAACCAGCAGCAGAGGCAACGGGGGAGGAGGGGGGGGTGGTGGTGGGGGGGGTGATGGAGTTGGATTCGGTTTGCGAGGGACCAGGCTTGTAGCTCTCCAGCTTCACCACAAGGTGGAGGCAGTAGGTAAGACCACACAGCCAGGCTCAGGAACTCTGATCCCAACCTGCGGCATGGATCACCCTCCCACCTCAATCATTACAGATACACACACCCCACAGTGCCCACTCCCTCAGCACTGACCCTCCGACAGTGCCCACTCCCTCAGCACTGACCCTCCGACAGTGCCCGCTCCCTCAGCACTGACCCTCCGACAGTGCCCACTCCCTCAGCACTGATCCCCCCGACAGTGCCCACTCCCTCAGCACTGACCCTCCCACAGTGCCCACTCCCTCAGCACTGACCCTCCGACAGTGCCCACTCCCTCAGCACTGACCCCCCCGACAGTGCCCACTCCCTCAGCACTGACCCTCCCACAGTGCCCACTCCCTCAGCACTGACCCTCCGACAGTGCCCACTCCCTCAGCACTGACCCTCCGACAGTGCCCACTTCCTCAGCACTGACCCTCCGACAGTGCCCACTCCCTCAACACTCACCCTCCGACAGTCCCCACTCCCTCAACACTGACCCTCCGACAGTGCCCACTCCCTCAGCACTGACCCTCTGACAGTGCCCACTCCCTCAGCACTGACCCTCTGACAGTGCCCACTCCCTCAGCACTGACCCTCCGACAGTCCCCACTCCCTCAACACTGACCCTCCGACAGTGCCCGCTCCCTCAGCACTGACCCTCTGACAGTGCCCGCTCCCACAGCACTGACCCTCCGACAGTGCCCACTCCCTCAGCACTGACCCTCCGACAGTGCCCACTCCCTCAGCACTGACCCTCTGACAGTGCCCACTCCCTCAGCACTGACCCTCTGACAGTGCCCACTCCCTCAGCACTGACCCTCCCACAGTGCCCACTCCCTCAGCACTGACGCTCTGACAGTGCCCACTCCCTCAGCACTGACCCTCTGACAGTGCCCACTCCCTCAGCACTGACCCTCCCACAGTGCCCACTCCCTCAGCACTGACCCTCCGACAGTGCCCACTCCCTCAGCACTGACCCTCCCACAGTGCCGGCTCCCTCAGCACTGACCCTCCCACAGTGCCCACTCCCTCAGCACTGACCCTCCGACAGTGCCCACTCCCTCAGCACTGACCCTCCCACAGTGCCCGCTCCCTCAGCACTGACCCTCCGACAGTGCCCACTCCCTCAGCACTGACCCTTCGACAGTGCCCACTCCCTCAGCACTGACCCTCCGACTGTGCCCACTCCCTCAGCACTGACCCTCCGACAGTGCCCACTCCCTCAGCACTGACCCTCCCCCAGTGCCCACTCCCTCAGCACTGACCCTCCCCCAGTGCCCACTCCCTCAGCACTGACCCTCCCCCAGGGCCCACTCCCGCAGCGCTGACCCCCCGACAGTGCCCACTCCCTCAGCACTGACCCTCCCACAGTGCCCACTCCCTCAGCACTGACCCTCCGACAGTGCCCACTCCCTCAGCACTGACCCCCCCGACAGTGCCCACTCCCTCAGCACTGACCCTCCCACAGTGCCCACTCCCTCAGCACTGACCCTCCCCCAGTGCACACTCCCTCAGCACTGACCCTCCCACAGTGCCCACTCCCTCAGCACTGACCCACTGACAGTGCCTACTCCCTCAGCACTGACCCTCCGACAGTGCCCACTCCCTCAGCACTGACCCTCCGACAGAGCCCACTCCCTCAGCACTGACCCTCCGACAGTGCCCCCTCCCTCAGCACTCACCCTCCGACAGTGCCCACTCCCTCAGCACTGACCCTCCGACAGTGCCCACTCCCTCAGCACTGACCCTCCCCCAGTGCCCACTCCCTCACCACTGACCCTCCCACAGTGCCCACTCCCTCAGCACTGACCCTCCGACAGTGCCCACTCCCTCAGCACTGACCCTCCGACAGTGCCCACTCCCTCAGCACTGACCCTCCGACAGTGCCCGCTCCCTCAGCACTGACCCTCTGACAGTGCCCACTCCCTCAGCACTGACCCTCCGACAGTGCCCACTCCCTCAGCACTGACCCTCCCACAGTGCCCACTCCCTCAGCACTGACCGTCTGACAGTGCCCGCTCCCTCAGCACTGACCCTCCCACAGTGCCTGCTCCCTCAGCACTGACCCTCCGACAGTGCTCGCTCCCTCAGCACTGACCCTCCCACAGTGCCCACTCCCTCAGCACTGACCCTCTGACAGTGCCCGCTCCCTCAGCACTGACCCTCCCACAGTGCCTGCTCCCTCAGCACTGACCCTCCGACAGTGCTCGCTCCCTCAGCACTGACCCTCCGACAGTGCCCACTCCCTCAGCACTGACCCTCCCCCAGTGCCCACTCCCTCAGCACTCACCCTCCGACAGTGCCCACTCCCTCAGCACTGACCCTCCCCCAGTGCCCACTCCCTCAGCACTGACCCTCCCTCAGTGCCCACTCCCTCAGCACTCACCCTCCAACAGTGCCCACTCCCTCAGCACTGACCCTCCCCCAGTGCCCACTCCCTCAGCACTGACCCTCCCCCAGTGCCCACTCCCTCAGCACTGACCCTCCCCCAGTGCCCACTCCCTCAGCACTCACCCTCTGACAGTGCCCCCTCCCTCAGCACTGACCATCCCCCAGTGCCCACTCCCTCAGCACTCACCCTCCGACAGTGCCCACTCCCTCAGCACTCACCCTCCGACAGTGCTCGCTCCCTCAGCACTGACCCTCTGACAGTGCCCACTCCCTCAGCACTGAATCTCCGACCGTGCCCACTCCCTCAGCACTGACCCTCCGACACTGCCCACTCCCTCAGCACTGACCCTCCCACAGTGCCCACTCCCTCAGCACTGACCCTCCGACAGTGCCCACTCCCTCAGCACTCACCCTCCGACAGTGCCCACTCCCTCAGCACTGGGCTTCCGACAGAGCGGCACTCCCTCAGCACTGACCCTCTGACAGTGCCCACTCCCTCAGCACTGACCCTCCGACAGTGCCCACTCGCTCAGCACTGACCCTCCCACAGTTCCCACTCCCTCAGCACTGACCCTCCCACAGTGCCCACTCCCTCAGCACTGACCCTCTGACAGTGCCCGCTCCCTCAGCACTGACCCTCCCACAGTGCCTGCTCCCTCAGCACTGGGCTTCCGACAGTGTGGCACTCCCTCAGCACTGACCCTCCCACAGTGCCCAATCCCTCAGCACTGACCCTCTGACAGTGCCCGCTCCCTCAGCACTGACCCTCCCACAGTGCCTGCTCCCTCAGCACTGACCCTCCGACAGTGCTCGCTCCCTCAGCACTGACCCTCCGACAGTGCCCACTCCCTCAGCACTGACCCTCCCCCAGTGCCCACTCCCTCAGCACTCACCCTCCAACAGTGCCCACTCCCTCAGCACTGACCCTCCCCCAGTGCCCACTCCCTCAGCACTGACCCTCCCCCAGTGCCCACTCCCTCAGCACTCACCCTCCAACAGTGCCCACTCCCTCAGCACTGACCCTCCCCCAGTGCCCACTCCCTCAGCACTGACCCTCCCCCAGTGCCCACTCCCTCAGCACTGACCCTCCCCCAGTGCCCACTCCCTCAGCACTCACCCTCTGACAGTGCCCCCTCCCTCAGCACTGACCATCCCCCAGTGCCCACTCCCTCAGCACTCACCCTCCGACAGTGCCCACACCCTCAGCACTCACCCTCCGACAGTGCTCGCTCCCTCAGCACTGACCCTCTGACAGTGCCCGCTCCCTCAGCACTGAATCTCCGACCGTGCCCACTCCCTCAGCACTGACCCTCCGACACTGCCCACTCCCTCAGCACTGACCCTCCCACAGTGCCCACTCCCTCAGCACTGACCCTCCCACAGTGCCCACTCCCTCAGCACTCACCCTCCGACAGTGCCCACTCCCTCAGCACTGGGCTTCCGACAGAGCGGCACTCCCTCAGCACTGAACCTCTGACAGTGCCCACTCCCTCAGCACTGACCCTCCGACAGTGCCCACTCCCTCAGCACTGACCCTCCCACAGTTCCCACTCCCTCAGCACTGACCCTCCGACAGTGCCCACTCCCTCAGCACTGACCCTCCGACAGTGCCCGCTCCCTCAGCACTGACCCTCCGACAGTGCCCACTCCCTCAGCACTGGGCTTCCGACAGTGTGGCACTCCCTCAGCACTGACCCTCTGACAGTGCCCACTCCCTCAGCACTGACCCTCCCACAGTGCCCACTCCCTCAGCACTGACCCTCCCACAGTGCTCGCTCCCTCAGCACGGACCCTCCCACAGTGCCCACTCCCTCAGCACTGACCCTCCCACAGTGCCCACTCCCTCAGCACTGACCCTCCCACAGTGCTCGCTCCCTCCCACAGTGCCCACTCCCTCAGCACGGACCCTCCCACAGTGCCCACTCCCTCAGCACTGACCCTCCCACAGTGCCCACTCCCTCAGCACTGACCCTCCCACAGTGCCCACTCCCTCAGCACTGACCCTCCCACAGTGCTCGCTCCCTCCCACAGTGCCCACTCCCTCAGCACTGACCCTCCCACAGTGCCCACTCCCTCAGCACGGACCCTCCCACAGTGCCCACTCCCTCAGCACTGACCCTCTGACATGCCCACCCCCTCAGCACTGACCCTCCGACAGTGCCCAATCCGTCAGCACTGACCCTCCAACAGTGCCCGCTCCCTCAGCACTGACCCTCCAACAGTGCCCACTCCCTCAGCACTGACCCTCTGACAGTGCAGCACTCCCTCAGCACTGACCCTCCAACAGTGCCCGCTCACTCAGCGCTGACCCTCCGACAGTGCCCGCTCACTCAGCGCTGACCCTCCGACAATGCGCGCTCCCTCAGCACTGACCCTCCAACAGTGCCCACTCCCTCAGCACTGACCCTCTGACAGTGCAGCACTCCCTCAGCACTGACCCTCCAACAGTGCCCGCTCACTCAGCGCTGACCCTCCGACAGTGCCCGCTCACTCAGCGCTGACCCTCCGACAATGCGGCACTCCCTCAGCACTGACCCTCCGACAGTGCCCGCTCCCTCAGCACTGACCCTCCGACAGTGCCCGCTCCCTCAGCACTGACCCTCTGACAGTGCGGCACTCCCTCAGCACTGACCCTCCGACAGTGCCCGCTCCCTCAGCACTGACCCACTGACAGTGCGGCACTCCCTCAGCACTGACCCTCCGACAATGCCCCCACCCTTAGTGCTGACCCTCCGACAGTGCCCGCTCCCTCAGCAGTGACCCTCCAGCAGTGCCCGCTCCTCAGCACTGACCCTCCGACAGTGCCCACTCCCTCAGCACTGGGCTTCCGACAGTGTGGCACTCCCTCAGCACTGACCCTCTGACAGTGCCCACTCCCTCAGCACTGAATCTCCGACAGTGCCCACTCCCTCAGCACTGACCCTCCCACAGTGCCCACTCCCTCAGCACTGACCCTCCGACAGTGCCTGCTCCCTCAGCACTCACCCTCCGACAGTGCCCACTCCCTCAGCACTGACCCTCCGACAGTGCGGCACTCCCTCAGCACTGACCCTCTGACAGTGCCCACTCCCTCAGCACTGACCCTCCCACAGTGCCCACTCCGTCAGCATTGACCCTCCAACAGTGCCCGCTCCCTCAGCACTGACCCTCCAACAGTGCCCACTCCCTCAGCACTGACCCTCTGACAGTGCAGCACTCCCTCATCACTGACCCTCCAACAGTGCCCGCTCACTCAGCACTGACCCTCCAACAGTGCCCGCTCACTCAGCGCTGACCCTCCGACATTGCCCGCTCCCTCAGCACTGACCCTCCAACAGTGCCCACTCCCTCAGCACTGACCCTCTGACAGTGCAGCACTCCCTCAGCACTGACCCTCCAACAGTGCCCGCTCACTCAGCACTGACCCTCCGACAGTGCCTGCTCCCTCAGCACTGACCCTCCGACAGTGCCCACTCCCTCAGCACTGACCCTCAGACAGCGCCCACTCCCTCAGCACTGACCCTCCGACAGTGCCCACTCCCTCAGCACTGACCCTCCGACAGTGCCCTCTCCCTCAGCACTGACCCTCCGACAGTGCCCACTCCCTCAGCACTGACCCTCCGACAGTGCCCTCTCCCTCAGCACTGACCCTCCGACAGTGCCTGCTCCCTCAGCACTGACCCTCCGACCGCGCCCACTCCCTCAGCACTGACCCTCCGACAGCGCCCGCTCCCTCAGCACTGACCCTCCGACAGCGCCCGCTCCCTCAGCACTGACCCTCCGACAGTGCCCTCTCCCTCAGCACTGACCCTCCGACAGTGCCCTCTCCCTCAGCACTGACCCTCCGACAGCGCCCACTCCCTCAGCACTGACCCTCTGACAGTGCAGCACTCCCTCAGCACTGACCCTCCAACAGTGCCCGCTCACTCAGCGCTGACCCTCCGACAGTGCCCGCTCCCTCAGCACTGACCCTCCGACAGTGCCCACTCCCTGAGTACTCACTGGGTGTGGAGTAGACAATACACAAGGTTCTGAGTCAGAGGGTGATCATTGGGGGGGTGGGGGGGGGGGGTCCCTGGAAAATCCGAGGGGAGTGAGTGTCAATGATCACGCACTTCCTGCTGCTCTGATGTCACACCTACTCACTCATGAACTTATTCCATCGGAATTTGAAGAGACATGTTGGTAAAAACTGAACATGTTTAGTCATAGCTTTTACTCATGAATCTAACTGCATTCCAACTGACTGTGTTACACTGTGTTTACATCCCATTCATTCGCAAACAGTCTGCGCCTGTCTCAGAGGTAGGGACGGTACCAGCTGTACAACAAGATCCCCTCCCTGTCCCCTTCAACACCATGGAGAACAACCTTCCAAATATTTAACCAAACAAGTGTGAAAATAAGTTGCAGAACTCTTCGCAGGAGAACAAGAGAGGCAGAGTGAATCCTGGCAAATATATACTTTATTAAATTATCAATATGCAACAAAATGATTGACACTGATGGTCGGTTACTATAACATAGCGACACACGATCATATTTACACAGCAGCAGTGCAGAAAGACTCCCTGAGTTATTTATTCATCACATCGCGAGGGAGTGATGCCCCTGAACACACACACACACACACACACACACACACACACAGAGACACACACACACACACACACACACACACACACACACAGACACACACACACACACCCCTCCAGGTTCCAGCTATCCCAGTCTCACACACTCACCCTGGGACTGGGATACAGCTCACAGCATCATTCCCAAAGAGTCTGGGCTGGTCCACTTTTAACCAAAGGTATGGCTCATCTAATAAACACACACCCACTCTCACACTCACACTCACACACACTCTCACGCTCTCGCACTCACACACACTCTCACGCTCTCGCACTCACACACACTTTCACACTCACACACTCTCAAGCTCTTTCACACACACTCTCTCGCGCACTCACACTCTCTCTCGCACACTCACGCTCACACTCACACTCTCACACACTCACACTCTCTCTCACACACTCTCACTCTCTCACACGCACTCTCTCATACACTCTCGCACACACTCTCTCTCACACATTCACTCTCTCGCACACTCACGCTCACACTCACTCACGCTCTCTCACACACTCACTCTCTCTCGAACACACTCACTCTCTCTCGCACACACTCACTCACACACTCTCTCTCTCACACATTCACACTCTCTCTCGCACACTCACTCTCTCACACACACCAAGCTCCCGATGAGTAGCTGGGAGCCTGTTGGTGTGAGCTGGGGGGGGGGGGATGTGGGGGAGTGAGGGAGACCGAGGGGGAGAGTTATTCTGATACAGAGTAACGTTGCAGCCAGTGTGGGGTCTGGCTGTGTCTGCTGTTCAGACGGTGGGTGTGGGGGGGTGTTGGGGGGGGGGGGGGGGGGGGGGGGGGGGGGTGGGGGGGTGTGTAGGGGGGTGCAGAGTCAGTGTGTCTGAACAGCCAGGCGTTCTGAGTCAGGGCCAGGCAGCATGGCCTCTGAGGGAGATGGAGACAAAGTGATGTCCCCCAGAGACCCCCACACTGTCCTCACCCGCCTCTTCCAGTTCA
>NW_027310829.1:0-44874 GCF_047496795.1 Chiloscyllium punctatum | reverse complement strand
ACTTTTCTACTGTTTTCTCCTGTTTTCTCATCTTTTCTCCTTTTTTATTCTCTTTTCTCCTCTTTCTCCTCTTTCTCCTCATTTCTCATGTTTTCCACTGTTTTCTCCTGTTTTCTCCTCTTTTCTACTGTTTTCTCCTTTTTTTCCCTCTTTTCTCCTGTGTTCTCCTCTTTCTCCTCTTTCTCTTCATTTCACCTGTTTTCTCCTCTTTTCAACTGTTTTCTCCTCTTTTCTTCTCTTTTCTCCTGTTTTATCCTCTTTTCTACTGTTTTATCCTCTTTCTCCTCTTTCCTCCTCTAGTCTCCTGGGTTTCTCCACCTTTCTGTTCTTTTGTCCTCGTTTATCCTCTTTTCCACTCTTTTCTCCTGTTTTCTAATCTTTTCTCCTGTTTTCAACTGTGTTCTCCTCTTTTCTCCTCTTTTCTAAACTTTTCTCCTTTTTGATTCTCTTTTCTGCTCTTCTCCACTTTCTCCTGTTTTCTCCACTTTTCTACTGTTTTCTCCTGTTTTCTAATCTTTTCTCCTTTTTTATTCTCTTTTCTCCTCTTTCTGCTCATTTCTCATGTTTTCCACTGTTTTCTCATCTTTTCTACTGTTTTCTACAGTTTTGTACTCTTTTCTACTGTTTTCTACTGTTTTGTACTCTTTTCTCCTTTTTTATCTACGTTTCTCCTCTTTTTCCTCTTTTCTTCTGTTTTCTCCTCTTTTCTCCTGTGTTCTCCTGTGTTCTCCTCTTTCCTCCTGTTTTATCCTCTTTTCTACTGTTTTATCCTCTTTCTCCTCTTTCTCTTCATTTCACCTGTTTTCTCCTCTTTTCACCTGTTTTCTCCTCTTTTCTTCTCTTTTCTTCTCTTTTCTCCTGTTTTTTTCCTCTTTTCTCCTGTGTTCTCCTCTTTTCTCCTCTTTTCTCCTGTTTTCTAATCTTTTCTCCTTTTTTATTCTGTTTTCTCCTCTTTCTCCTCATTTCTGCTGTTTTCTCCTCTTTTCTCCTGTTTTCTCCTCTTTTCTTCTCTTTTCTCCTCTTTTCTCCTTTTCCTTTCCTTCTCTTTTCTCCTGTGTTCTCCTCTTTTCTCCTCTTTTCTCCTGTTTTCTCATCTTTTCTCCTTTTTTATTCTCTTTTCTCCTCTTTCTCCTAATTTCTCATGTTTTCCACTGTTTTCTCCTCTTTTCTCCTGTTATCTACTGTTTTGTACTCTTTTCTACTGTTTTCTAATGTCTTGTACTCTTTTCTCCTTTTTTATCTACTTTTCTCCTCTTTTTCCTCTTTTCTTCTGTTTTCTCCTGTGTTCTCCTCTTTTCTCCAGTTTTCTACTGTTTTCTCCTCTTTTCTCCTGTTTTCTCCTCTTTTCGCCTGTGTTCTCCTCTTTTCTCCTGTTTTCTAATCTTTTCTCCTTCTTTATTCTCTTTTCTCGTCTTTCTCCTCTTTCTCCTCCTTTCTCATGTTTTCCACTGTTTTCTCCTCTTTTCTCCTCTTTTCTACTGTTTTCTCCTGTTTTGTACTCTTTTCTCCTTTTTTATCCACTTTTCTCCTCTTTTTCCTCTTTTCTCCTGTTTTCAACTGTGTTCTCCTCTTTTCTCCTCTTTTCTAAACTTTTCTCCTTTTTGATTCTCTTTTCTGCTCTTTCTCCTCTTTCTCCTGTTTTCTCCACTTTTCTACTGTTTTCTCCTGTTTTCTAATCTTTTCTCCTTTTTTATTCTCTTTTCTCCTCTTTCTGCTCATTTCTCATGTTTTCCACTGTTTTCTCCTCTTTTCTACTGTTTTCTACAGTTTTGTACTCTTTTCTACTGTTTTCTACTGTTTTGTACTCTTTTCTCCTTTTTATCTACGTTTCTCCTCTTTTTCCTATTTTCTTCTGTTTTCTCCTCTTTTCTCCTGTGTTCTCCTGTGTTCTCCTCTTTCCTCCTGTTTTATCCTCTTTTCTACTGTTTTATCCTCTTTCTCCTCTTTCTCTTCATTTCACCTGTTTTCTCCTCTTTTCACCTGTTTTCTCCTCTTTTCTTCTCTTTTCTTCTCTTTTCTCCTGTTTTTTTCCTCTTTTCTCCTGTGTTCTCCTCTTTTCTCCTGTTTTCTAATCTTTTCTCCTTTTTTATTCTCTATTCTCCTCTTTCTCCTCTTTCTCCTCATTTCTCATGTTTTCCACTGTTTTCTCCTGTTTTCTCCTCTTTTCTCCTGTTATCTACTGTTTTGTACTCTTTTCTACTGTTTTCTACTGTTTTGTACTCTTTTCTCCTTTTTTATCTACTTTTCTCCTCTTTTTCCTCTTTTCTTCTGTTTTCTCCTGTGTTCTCCTCTTTTCTCCTCTTTTCTAAACTTTTCTCCTTTTTGATTCTCTTTTCTCCTCTTTCTCCTCTTTCTCCTGTTTTCTACACTTTTCTACTGTTTTCTCCTGTTTTCTCATCTTTCTCCTTTTTTATTCTCTTTTCTCCTCTTTCTCCTCTTTCTCCTCATTTCTCATGTTTTCCACTGTTTTCTCCTGTTTTCTCCTCTTTTCTACTGTTTTCTCCTTTTTTCCCCTCTTTTCTCCTGTGTTCTCCTCTTTCTCCTCTTTCTCTTCATTTCACCTGTTTTCTCCTCTTTTCAACTGTTTTCTCCTCTTTTCTTCTCTTTTCTCCTGTTTTATCCTCTTTTCTACTGTTTTATCCTCTTTCTCCTCTTTCCTCCTCTAGTCTCCTGGGTTTCTCCACCTTTCTGTTCTTTTGTCCTCGTTTATCCTCTTTTCCACTCTTTTCTCCTGTTTTCTAATCTTTTCTCCTGTTTTCAACTGTGTTCTCCTCTTTTCTCCTCTTTTCTAAACTTTTCTCCTTTTTGATTCTCTTTTCTGCTCTTCTCCACTTTCTCCTGTTTTCTCCACTTTTCTACTGTTTTCTCCTGTTTTCTCATCTTTTCTCCTTTTTTATTCTCTTTTCTCCTCTTTCTGCTCATTTCTCATGTTTTCCACTGTTTTCTCCTCTTTTCTCCTGTTTTCTACAGTTTTGTACTCTTTTCTACTGTTTTCTCCTGTTTTGTACTCTTTTCTCCTTTTTTATCCACTTTTCTCCTCTTTTTCCTCTTTTCTCCTGTTTTCAACTGTGTTCTCCTCTTTTCTCCTCTTTTCTAAACTTTTCTCCTTTTTGATTCTCTTTTCTGCTCTTTCTCCTCTTTCTCCTGTTTTCTCCACTTTTCTACTGTTTTCTCCTGTTTTCTAATCTTTTCTCCTTTTTTATTCTCTTTTCTCCTCTTTCTGCTCATTTCTCATGTTTTCCACTGTTTTCTCCTCTTTTCTACTGTTTTCTACAGTTTTGTACTCTTTTCTACTGTTTTCTACTGTTTTGTACTCTTTTCTCCTTTTTATCTACGTTTCTCCTCTTTTTCCTATTTTCTTCTGTTTTCTCCTCTTTTCTCCTGTGTTCTCCTGTGTTCTCCTCTTTCCTCCTGTTTTATCCTCTTTTCTACTGTTTTATCCTCTTTCTCCTCTTTCTCTTCATTTCACCTGTTTTCTCCTCTTTTCACCTGTTTTCTCCTCTTTTCTTCTCTTTTCTTCTCTTTTCTCCTGTTTTTTTCCTCTTTTCTCCTGTGTTCTCCTCTTTTCTCCTGTTTTCTAATCTTTTCTCCTTTTTTATTCTCTATTCTCCTCTTTCTCCTCTTTCTCCTCATTTCTCATGTTTTCCACTGTTTTCTCCTGTTTTCTCCTCTTTTCTCCTGTTATCTACTGTTTTGTACTCTTTTCTACTGTTTTCTACTGTTTTGTACTCTTTTCTCCTTTTTTATCTACTTTTCTCCTCTTTTTCCTCTTTTCTTCTGTTTTCTCCTGTGTTCTCCTCTTTTCTCCTGTTTTCAACTGTGTTCTCCTCTTTTCGCCTCTTTTCTAAACTTTTCTCCTTTTTTATTCTCTTTTCTCCTCTTTCTCCTCTTTCTCCTCATTTCTCATGTTTTCCACTGTTTTCTCCTGTTTTCTCCTCTTTTCTTCTGTTTTTCCTCTTTTCTCCTGTGTTCTCCTGGGTTCTCCTCTTTTCTCCTGTTTTATCCTCTTTTCTACTGTTTTATCCTCTTTCTCCTCTTTCCTCCTCTAGTCTCCTGGGTTTCTCCACCTTTCTGTTCTTTTCTCCTCATTTATCCTCTTTTCCACTCTTTTCTCCTGTTTTCTAATCTTTTCTCCTTTTTGATTCTCTTTTCACCTCTTTCTCCTCATTCTCCTGTTTTCTCCACTTTTCTACTGCTTTCTATTGTTTTGTACTCTTTTCTACTGTTTTGTACTCTTTTCTCCTTTTTTTATCTACTTTTCCCCTCTTTTCGCTCTTTTCTTCTGTTTTCTCCTCTTTTCTCCTGTGTTCTCCTGCGTTCTCCTCTTTTCAACTGTGTTCTCCTCTTTTCTCCTCTTTTCTCCTCTTTTCTACACTTTTCTCCTTTTTGATTCTCTTTTCTCCTCTTTCTCCTCTTTCTCCTGTTTTCTCCACTTTTCTACTGTTTTCTCCTGTTTTCTAATCTTTTCTCCTTTTTTATTCTGTTTTCTCCTCTTTCTCCTCATTTCTGCTGTTTTCTCCTCTTTTCTCCTCTTTTCAACTGTGTTCTCCTCTTTTCTCCTCTTTTCTAAACTTTTCTCCTTTTTGATTCTCTTTTCTCCTCTTTCTCCTCTTTCTCCTGTTTTCTCCACTTTTCTACTGTTTTCTCCTGTTTTCTAATCTTTTCTCCTTTTTTATTCTCTTTTCTCCTCTTTCTCCTCATTTCTCATGTTTTCCACTGTTTTCTCCTGTTTTCTCCTCTTTTCTACTGTTTTCTACTGTTTTGTACTCTTTTCTACTGTTTTCTACTGTTTTGTACTCTTTTCTCCTTTTTTATCTACTTTTCTCCTCTTTTTCCTCTTTTCTTCTGTTTTCTCCTGTGTTCTCCTCTTTTCTCCTGTTTTATCCTCTTTTCTACTGTTTTATCCTCTTTCCCCTCTTTCTCTTCATTTCACCTGTTTTTTCCTCTTTTCACCTGTTTTCTCCTCTTTTCTTCTCTTTTCTCCTCTTTTCTCCTTTTTCCCCCCTCTTTTCTCCTGTGTTCTCCTGTGTTCTCCTCTTTTCAAATCTTTTCTCATTTTTTATTCTCTTTTCTCCTCTTTCTCCTCTTTCTCTTCATTTCACCTGTTTTCTCCTCTTTTCACCTGTTTTCTCCTCTTTTCTTCTCTTTTCTCCTGTTTTATCCTTTTTTCTATTGTTTTATCCTCTATCTCCTCTTTCCTCCTCTAGTCTCCTGGTTTTCTCCACCTTTCTGTTCTTTTCTCCTCGTTTCTCCTCTTTTCCACTCTTTTCTCCTGTTTTCTAATCTTTTCTCCTTTTTAATTCTGTTTTCTCCTCTTTTCGCCTGTTTTCTCCTCTTTTCTACTGTTTTCTACAGTTTTGTACTCTTTTCTACTGTTTTCTACTGTTTTGTACTCTTTTCTCCTTTTTTATCTACTTTTCTCCTCTTTTTCCTCTTTTCTTCTGTTTTCTCCTCTTTTCTCCTGTGTTCTCCTGGGTTCTCCTCTTTTCTCCTGTTTTATCCTGTTTTCTACTGTTTTATCCTCTTTCTCCTCTTTCCTCCTCTAGTCTCCTGGGTTTCTCCACCTTTCTGTTCTTTTCTCCTCGTTTCTCCTCTTTTCTCCTGTGTTCTCCTGTTTTCTCCTCTTTTTTACTCTTTTCAACTGTATTCTCCTCTTTTCTCCTGTTTTATCCTCTTTTCTACTGTCTTATCCTTTTTCTCCTCTTTCTCTTCATTTCACCTGTTTTCTCCTCTTTTCACCTGTTTTCTCTTCTTTTCTTCTCTTTTCTCCTGTTTTATCCTCTTTTCTACTGTTTTCTCCTGTTTTCTAATCTTTTCTCCTTTTTTATTCTGTTTTCTCCTCTTTCTCCTCATTTCTGCTGTTTTCTCCTCTTTTCTCCTCTTTTCAACTGTGTTCTCCTCTTTTCTCCTCTTTTCTCCTCTTTTCTAAACTTTTCTCCTTTTTGATTCTCTTTTCTCCTCTTTCTCCTGTTTTCTCCACTTTTCTACTGTTTTCTACTGTTTTGTACTCTTTTCTCCTTTTTTATCTACGTTTCTCCTCTTTTTCCTCTTTTCTTCTGTTTTCTCCTCTTTTCTCCTGTGTTCTCCTGTGTTCTCCTCTTTCCTCCTGTTTTATCCTCTTTTCTACTGTTTTATCCTCTTTCTCCTCTTTCTCTTCATTTCACCTGTTTTCTCCTCTTTTCACCTGTTTTCTCCTCTTTTCTTCTCTTTTCTTCTCTTTTCTCCTGTTTTTTTCCTCTTTTCTCCTGTGTTCTCCTCTTTTCTCCTCTTTTCTCCTGTTTTCCACTGTTTTCTCCTGTTTTCTCCTCTTTTCTACTGTTTTATCCTCTTTCTCCTCTTTCTCTTCATTTCACCTGTTTTCTCCTCTTTTCACCTGTTTTCTCCTCTTTTCTCCTCTTTTCTTCTCTTTTCTCCTTTTTTATCCTCTTTTCTACTGTTTTATCCTCTTTCTCCTCTTTCCTCCTCTCGTCTCCTGGGTTTCTCTACCTTTTTGTTCTTTTCTCCTCGTTTATCCTCTTTTCCACTCTTTTCTCCTGTTTTCTAATCTTTTCTCCTTTTTTATTCTGTTTTCTCCTCTTTCTCCTCATTTCTGCTGTTTTCTCCTCTTTTTCCTCTTTTCTTCTGTTTTCTCCTCTTTTCTCCTGTGTTCTCCTGTGCTCTCCTCTTTTCTCCTGTTTTATCCTCTTTTCTACTGTTTTATCCTCTTTCCCCTCTTTCTCTTCATTTCACCTGTTTTCTCCTCTTTTCACCTGTTTTCTCCTCTTTTCTTCTCTTTTCTCCTCTTTTCTCCTTTTTTTCCCTCTTTTCTCCTGTGTTCTCCTCTTTTCTCCTGTTTTCAAATCTTTTCTCATTTTTTATTCTCTTTTCTCCTCTTTCTCCTCTTTCTCCAGTTTTCTCCACTTTTCTACTGTTTTCTCCTGTTTTCTAATCTTTTCTCCTTTTTTATCTACTTTTCTCCTCTTTTTCCTCTTTTCTTCTGTTTTCTCCTGTGTTCTCCTCTTTTCTCCTCTTTTCTAAACTTTTCTCCTTTTTGATTCTCTTTTCTCCTCTTTCTCCTCTTTCTCCTGTTTTCTACACTTTTCTACTGTTTTCTCCTGTTTTCTCATCTTTTCTCCTTTTTTATTCTCTTTTCTCCTCTTTCTCCTCTTTCTCCTCATTTCTCATGTTTTCCACTGTTTTCTCCTGTTTTCTCCTCTTTTCTACTGTTTTCTCCTTTTTTCCCCTCTTTTCTCCTGTGTTCTCCTCTTTCTCCTCTTTCTCTTCATTTCACCTGTTTTCTCCTCTTTTCAACTGTTTTCTCCTCTTTTCTTCTCTTTTCTCCTGTTTTATCCTCTTTTCTACTGTTTTATCCTCTTTCTCCTCTTTCCTCCTCTAGTCTCCTGGGTTTCTCCACCTTTCTGTTCTTTTGTCCTCGTTTATCCTCTTTTCCACTCTTTTCTCCTGTTTTCTAATCTTTTCTCCTGTTTTCAACTGTGTTCTCCTCTTTTCTCCTCTTTTCTAAACTTTTCTCCTTTTTGATTCTCTTTTCTGCTCTTCTCCACTTTCTCCTGTTTTCTCCACTTTTCTACTGTTTTCTCCTGTTTTCTCATCTTTTCTCCTTTTTTATTCTCTTTTCTCCTCTTTCTGCTCATTTCTCATGTTTTCCACTGTTTTCTCCTCTTTTCTCCTGTTTTCTACAGTTTTGTACTCTTTTCTACTGTTTTCTACTGTTTTGTACTCTTTTCTCCTTTTTTATCTACGTTTCTCCTCTTTTTCCTCTTTTCTTCTGTTTTCTCCTCTTTTCTCCTGTGTTCTCCTGTGTTCTCCTCTTTTCTCCTGTTTTATCCTCTTTTCTACTGTTTTATCCTCTTTCTCCTCTTTCTCTTCATTTCACCTGTTTTCTCCTCTTTTCACCTGTTTTCTCCTCTTTTCTTCTCTTTTCTTCTCTTTTCTCCTGTTTTTTTCCTCTTTTCTCCTGTGTTCTCCTCTTTTCTCCTGTTTTCTAATCTTTTCTCCTTTTTTATTCTGTTTTCTCCTCTTTCTCCTCATTTCTGCTGTTTTCTCCTCTTTTCTCCTGTTTTCTCCTCTTTTCTTCTCTTTTCTCCTCTTTTCTCCTTTTTTCCCTCTTTTCTCCTGTGTTCTCCTCTTTTCTCCTCTTTTCTCCTGTTTTCTAATCTTTTCTCCTTTTTTATTCTCTTTTCTCCTCTTTCTCCTAATTTCTCATGTTTTCCACTGTTTTCTCCTGTTTTCTCCTCTTTTCTCCTGTTATCTACTGTTTTGTACTCTTTTCTACTGTTTTCTACTGTCTTGTACACTTTTCTCCTTTTTTATCTACTTTTCTCCTCTTTTTCCTCTTTTCTTCTGTTTTCTCCTGTGTTCTCCTCTTTTCTCCAGTTTTCTACTGTTTTCTCCTCTTTTCTCCTGTTTTCTCCTCTTTTCGCCTGTGTTCTCCTCTTTTCTCCTGTTTTCTAATCTTTTCTCCTTTTTTATTCTCTTTTCTCGTCTTTCTCCTCTTTCTCCTCCTTTCTCATGTTTTCCACTGTTTTCTCCTCTTTTCTCCTCTTTTCTACTGTTTTCTCCTGTTTTGTACTCTTTTCTCCTTTTTTATCCACTTTTCTCCTCTTTTTCCTCTTTTCTCCTGTTTTCAACTGTGTTCTCCTCTTTTCACCTCTTTTCTAAACTTTTCTCCTTTTTGATTCTCTTTTCTGCTCTTTCTCCTCTTTCTCCTGTTTTCTCCACTTTTCTACTGTTTTCTCCTGTTTTCTAATCTTTTCTCCTTTTTTATTCTCTTTTCTCCTCTTTCTCCTAATTTCTCATGTTTTCCACTGTTTTCTCCTGTTTTCTCCTCTTTTCTCCTGTTATCTACTGTTTTGTACTCTTTTCTACTGTTTTCTACTGTCTTGTACACTTTTCTCCTTTTTTATCTACTTTTCTCCTCTTTTTCCTCTTTTCTTCTGTTTTCTCCTGTGTTCTCCTCTTTTCTCCAGTTTTCTACTGTTTTCTCCTCTTTTCTCCTGTTTTCTCCTCTTTTCGCCTGTGTTCTCCTCTTTTCTCCTGTTTTCTAATCTTTTCTCCTTTTTTATTCTCTTTTCTCGTCTTTCTCCTCTTTCTCCTCCTTTCTCATGTTTTCCACTGTTTTCTCCTCTTTTCTCCTCTTTTCTACTGTTTTCTCCTGTTTTGTACTCTTTTCTCCTTTTTTATCCACTTTTCTCCTCTTTTTCCTCTTTTCTCCTGTTTTCAACTGTGTTCTCCTCTTTTCACCTCTTTTCTAAACTTTTCTCCTTTTTGATTCTCTTTTCTGCTCTTTCTCCTCTTTCTCCTGTTTTCTCCACTTTTCTACTGTTTTCTCCTGTTTTCTAATCTTTTCTCCTTTTTTATTCTCTTTTCTCCTCTTTCTGCTCATTTCTCATGTTTTCCACTGTTTTCTCCTCTTTTCTACTGTTTTCTACAGTTTTGTACTCTTTTCTACTGTTTTCTACTGTTTTGTACTCTTTTCTCCTTTTTTATCTACGTTTCTCCTCTTTTTCCTCTTTTCTTCTGTTTTCTCCTCTTTTCTCCTGTGTTCTCCTGTGTTCTCCTCTTTTCTCCTGTTTTATCCTCTTTTCTACTGTTTTATCCTCTTTCTCCTCTTTCCTCCTCTAGTCTCCTGGGTTTCTCCACCTTTCTGTTCTTTTCTCCTCGTTTATCCTCTTTTCCACTCTTTTCTCCTGTTTTCTAATCTTTTCTCCTTTTTTATTCTGTTTTCTCCTCTTTCACCTCATTTCTGCTGTTTTCTCCTCTTTTCTCCTGTTTTCTCCTCTTTTCTACTGTTTCCTCCTGTTTTCTAATCTTTTGTCCTCTTTTATTCTCTTTTCTCCTCTTTCTCCTCTTTCTCATTATTTCTTCGGTTTTCTCCTCTTTTCTCCCGTTTTCTCCTGTTTTCTCCTCTTTTCTACTGTTTTCTCCTGTTTTCTAATCTTTTCTCCTTTTTTATTCTGTTTTCTCCTCTTTCTCCTCATTTCTGCTGTTTTCTCCTCTTTTCTCCTCTTTTCAACTGTGTTCTCCTCTTTTCTCCTCTTTTCTAAACTTTTCTCCTTTTTGATTCTCTTTTCTCCTCTTTCTCCTCTTTCTCCTGTTTTCTCCTCTTTTCTCCTGTTTTATCCTCTTTTCTACTGTTTTATCCTCTTTCCCCTCTTTCTCTTCATTTCACCTGTTTTTTCCTCTTTTCACCTGTTTTCTCCTCTTTTCTTCTCTTTTCTCCTCTCTCCCCCTCTTTTCTCCTGTGTTCTCCTCTGTTCTCCTCTTTTCAAATCTTTTCTCATTTTTTATTCTCTTTTCTCCTCTTTCTCCTCTTTTCTACTGTTTTATCCACTATCTCCTCTTTCCTCCTCTAGTCTCCTGGGTTTCTCCACCTTTCTGTTCTTTTCTCCTCGTTTCTCCTCTTTTCCACTCTTTTCTCCTGTTTTCTAATCTTTTCTCCTTTTTTATTCTGTTTTCTCCTCTTTTCGCCTGTTTTCTCCTCTTTTCTACTGTTTCCTCCTGTTTTCTAATCTTTTGTCCTCTTTTATTCTCTTTTCTCCTCTTTCTCCTCTTTCTCATTATTTCTTCGGTTTTCTCCTCTTTTCTCCTGTTTTCTCCTCTTTTCGACTGTTTTCTACTGTTTTGTACTCTTTTGTGCTGTTTTCTACTGTTTTGTACTCTTTTCTCCTTTTTTATCTACTTTTCTCCTCTTTTTCCTCTTTTCTCCTGTTTTCTCCTCTTTTCTACTCTTTTCAACTGTGTTCTCCTCTTTTCTCCTGTTTTATCCTCTTTTCTACTCTCTTATCCTCTTCCTCCTCTTTCTCTTCATTTCACCTGTTTTCTCCTCTTTTCACCTGTTTTCTCTTCTTTTCTTCTCTTTTCTCCTGTTTTATCCTCTCTTCTACTGTTTTCTCTTGTTTTCTAATCTTTTCTCCTTTTTTATTCTGTTTTCTCCTCTTTCTCCTCATTTCTGCTGTTTTCTCCTCTTTTCTCCTCTTTTCAACTGTGTTCTCCTCTTTTCTCCTCTTTTCTCCTCTTTTCTAAAGTTTTCTCCTTTTTGATTCTCTTTTCTCCTCTTTCTCCTCTTTCTCCTGTTTTCTCCACTTTTCTACTGTTTTCTCCTGTTTTCTCATCTTTTCTCCTTTTTTATTCTCTTTTCTCCTCTTTCTCCTCTTTCTCCTCATTTCTCATGTTTTCCACTGTTTTCTCCTGTTTTCTCCTCTTTTCTTCTGTTTTTCCTCTTTTCTCCTGTGTTCTCCTGGGTTCTCCTCTTTTCTCCTGTTTTATCCTCTTTTCTACTGTTTTATCCTCTTTCTCCTCTTTCCTCCTCTAGTCTCCTGGGTTTCTCCACCTTTCTGTTCTTTTTTCCTCATTTATCCTCTTTTCCACTCTTTTCTCCTGTTTTCTAATCTTTTCTCCTTTTTGATTCTCTTTTCACCTCTTTCTCCTCATTCTCCTGTTTTCTCCACTTTTCTACTGCTTTCTATTGTTTTGTACTCTTTTCTACTGTTTTGTACTCTTTTCTCCTTTTTTATCTACTTTTCCCCTCTTTTCGCTCTTTTCTTCTGTTTTCTCCTCTTTTCTCCTGTGTTCTCCTGCGTTCTCCTCTTTTCAACTGTGTTCTCCTCTTTTCTCCTCTTTTCTCCTCTTTTCTACACTTTTCTCCTTTTTCATTCTCTTTTCTCCTCTTTCTCCTCTTTCTCCTGTTTTCTCCACTTTTCTACTGTTTTCTCCTGTTTTCTAATCTTTTCTCCTTTTTTATTCTGTTTTCTCCTCTTTCTCCTCATTTCTGCTGTTTTCTCCTCTTTTCTCCTCTTTTCAACTGTGTTCTCCTCTTTTCTCCTCTTTTCTAAACTTTTCTCCTTTTTGATTCTCTTTTCTCCTCTTTCTCCTCTTTCTCCTGTTTTCTCCACTTTTCTACTGTTTTCTCCTGTTTTCTAATCTTTTCTCCTTTTTTATTCTCTTTTCTCCTCTTTCTCCTCATTTCTCATGTTTTCCACTGTTTTCTCCTGTTTTCTCCTCTTTTCTACTGTTTTCTACTGTTTTGTACTCTTTTGTACTGTTTTCTACTGTTTTGTACTCTTTTCTCCTTTTTTATCTACTTTTCTCCTCTTTTTCCTCTTTTCTTCTGTTTTCTCCTGTGTTCTCCTCTTTTCTCCTGTTTTATCCTCTTTTCTACTGTTTTATCCTCTTTCCCCTCTTTCTCTTCATTTCACCTGTTTTTTCCTCTTTTCACCTGTTTTCTCCTCTTTTCTTCTCTTTTCTCCTCTTTTCTCCTTTTTCCCCCCTCTTTTCTCCTGTGTTCTCCTGTGTTCTCCTCTTTTCAAATCTTTTCTCATTTTTTATTCTCTTTTCTCCTCTTTCTCCTCTTTCTCTTCATTTCACCTGTTTTCTCCTCTTTTCACCTGTTTTCTCCTCTTTTCTTCTCTTTTCTCCTGTTTTATCATTTTTTCTACTGTTTTATCCTCTATCTCCTCTTTCCTCCTCTAGTCTCCTGGTTTTCTCCACCTTTCTGTTCTTTTCTCCTCGTTTCTCCTCTTTTCCACTCTTTTCTCCTGTTTTCTAATCTTTTCTCCTTTTTAATTCTGTTTTCTCCTCTTTTCGCCTGTTTTCTCCTCTTTTCTACTGTTTTCTACAGTTTTGTACTCTTTTCTACTGTTTTCTACTGTTTTGTACTCTTTTCTCCTTTTTTATCTACTTTTCTCCTCTTTTTCCTCTTTTCTTCTGTTTTCTCCTCTTTTCTCCTGTGTTCTCCTGGGTTCTCCTCTTTTCTCCTGTTTTATCCTGTTTTCTACTGTTTTATCCTCTTTCTCCTCTTTCCTCCTCTAGTCTCCTGGGTTTCTCCACCTTTCTGTTCTTTTCTCCTCGTTTCTCCTCTTTTCTCCTGTGTTCTCCTGTTTTCTCCTCTTTTTTACTCTTTTCAACTGTATTCTCCTCTTTTCTCCTGTTTTATCCTCTTTTCTACTGTCTTATCCTCTTTCTCCTCTTTCTCTTCATTTCACCTGTTTTCTCCTCTTTTCACCTGTTTTCTCTTCTTTTCTTCTCTTTTCTCCTGTTTTATCCTCTTTTCTACTGTTTTCTCCTGTTTTCTAATCTTTTCTCCTTTTTTATTCTGTTTTCTCCTCTTTCTCCTCATTTCTGCTGTTTTCTCCTCTTTTCTCCTCTTTTCAACTGTGTTCTCCTCTTTTCTCCTCTTTTCTCCTCTTTTCTAAACTTTTCTCCTTTTTGATTCTCTTTTCTCCTCTTTCTCCTGTTTTCTCCACTTTTCTACTGTTTTCTACTGTTTTGTACTCTTTTCTCCTTTTTTATCTACGTTTCTCCTCTTTTTCCTCTTTTCTTCTGTTTTCTCCTCTTTTCTCCTGTGTTCTCCTGTGTTCTCCTCTTTCCTCCTGTTTTATCCTCTTTTCTACTGTTTTATCCTCTTTCTCCTCTTTCTCTTCATTTCACCTGTTTTCTCCTCTTTTCACCTGTTTTCTCCTCTTTTCTTCTCTTTTCTTCTCTTTTCTCCTGTTTTTTTCCTCTTTTCTCCTGTGTTCTCCTCTTTTCTCCTCTTTTCTCCTGTTTTCTAATCTTTTCTCCTTTTTTATTCTCTTTTCTCCTCTTTCTCCTCTTTCTCCTCATTTCTCATGTTTTCCACTGTTTTCTCCTGTTTTCTCCTCTTTTCTACTGTTTTCTACTGTTTTGTACTCTTTTCTACTGTTTTCTACTGTTTTGAACTCTTTTCTCCTTTTTTATCTACTTTTCTCCTCTTTTTCCTCTTTTCTTCTGTTTTCTCCTGTGTTCTCCTCTTTTCTCCTGTTTTCAACTGTGTTCTCCTCTTTTCGCCTCTTTTCTAAACTTTTCTCCTTTTTGATTCTCTTTTCTCCCCTTTCTCCTCTTTCTCTTCATTTCACCTGTTTTCTCCTCTTTTCACCTGTTTTCTCCTCTTTTCTTCTCTTTTCTCCTGTTTTATCCTCTTTTCTACTGTTTTATCCTCTTTCTCCTCTTTCCTCCTCTCGTCTCCTGGGTTTCTCTACCTTTCTGTTCTTTTCTCCTCGTTTATCCTCTTTTCCACTCTTTTCTCCTGTTTTCTAATCTTTTCTCCTTTTTTATTCTGTTTTCTCCTCTTTCTCCTCATTTCTGCTGTTTTCTCCTCTTTTTCCTCTTTTCTTCTGTTTTCTCCTCTTTTCTCCTGTGTTCTCCTGTGTTCTCCTCTTTTCTCCTGTTTTATCCTCTTTTCTACTGTTTTATCCTCTTTCCCCTCTTTCTCTTCATTTCACCTGTTTTCTCCTCTTTTCACCTGTTTTCTCCTCTTTTCTTCTCTTTTCTCCTCTTTTCTCCTTTTTTTCCCTCTTTTCTCCTGTGTTCTCCTGTGTTCTCCTCTTTTCTCCTGTTTTCAAATCTTTTCTCATTTTTTATTCTCTTTTCTCCTCTTTCTCCTCTTTCTCCAGTTTTCTCCACTTTTCTACTGTTTTCTCCTGTTTTCTAATCTTTTCTCGTTTTTTATCTACTTTTCTCCTCTTTTTCCTCTTTTCTTCTGTTTTCTCCTGTGTTCTCCTCTTTTCTCCTCTTTTCTAAACTTTTCTCCTTTTTGATTCTCTTTTCTCCTCTTTCTCCTCTTTCTCCTGTTTTCTACACTTTTCTACTGTTTTCTCCTGTTTTCTCATCTTTTCTCCTTTTTTATTCTCTTTTCTCCTCTTTCTCCTCTTTCTCCTCATTTCTCATGTTTTCCACTGTTTTCTCCTGTTTTCTCCTCTTTTCTACTGTTTTCTCCTTTTTTTCCCTCTTTTCTCCTGTGTTCTCCTCTTTCTCCTCTTTCTCTTCATTTCACCTGTTTTCTCCTCTTTTCAACTGTTTTCTCCTCTTTTCTTCTCTTTTCTCCTGTTTTATCCTCTTTTCTACTGTTTTATCCTCTTTCTCCTCTTTCCTCCTCTAGTCTCCTGGGTTTCTCCACCTTTCTGTTCTTTTGTCCTCGTTTATCCTCTTTTCCACTCTTTTCTCCTGTTTTCTAATGTTTTCTCCTGTTTTCAACTGTGTTCTCCTCTTTTCTCCTCTTTTCTAAACTTTTCTCCTTTTTGATTCTCTTTTCTGCTCTTTCTCCACTTTCTCCTGTTTTCTCCACTTTTCTACTGTTTTCTCCTGTTTTCTAATCTTTTCTCCTTTTTTATTCTCTTTTCTCCTCTTTCTGCTCATTTCTCATGTTTTCCACTGTTTTCTCCTCTTTTCTACTGTTTTCTACAGTTTTGTACTCTTTTCTACTGTTTTCTACTGTTTTGTACTCTTTTCTCCTTTTTTATCTGCGTTTCTCCTCTTTTTCCTCTTTTCTTCTGTTTTCTCCTCTTTTCTCCTGTGTTCTCCTCTTTGCTCCTGTTTTATCCTCTTTTCTACTGTTTTATCCTCTTTCTCCTCTTTCTCTTAATTTCACCTGTTTTCTCCTCTTTTCACCTGTTTTCTCCTCTTTTCTTCTCTTTTCTTCTCTTTTCTCCTGTTTTTATCCTCTTTTCTCCTGTGTTCTCCTCTTTTCTCCTCTTTTCTCCTGTTTTCTAATCTTTTCTCCTTTTTTTATTCTGTTTTCTCCTCTTTCTCCTCATTTCTGCTGTTTTCTCCTCTTTTCTCCTGTTTTCTCCTCTTTTCTTCTCTTTTCTCCTCTTTTCTCCTTTTTTCCCTCTTTTCTCCTGTGTTCTCCTCTTTTCTCCTCTTTTCTCCTGTTTTCTAATCTTTTCTCCTTTTTTATTCTCTTTTCTCCTCTTTCTCCTAATTTCTCATGTTTTCCACTGTTTTCTCCTGTTTTCTCCTCTTTTCTCCTGTTATCTACTGTTTGTACTCTTTTCTCCTTTTTTATCTACTTTTCTCCTCTTTTTCCTCTTTTCTTCTGTTTTCTCCTGTGTTCTCCTCTTTTCTCCAGTCTTCTACTGTTTTCTCCTCTTTTCTCCTGTTTTCTCCTCTTTTCGCCTGTGTTCTCCTCTTTTCTCCTGTTTTCTAATCTTTTCTCCTTTTTTATTCTCTTTTCTCGTCTTTCTCCTCTTTCTCCTCCTTTCTCATGTTTTCCACTGTTTTCTCCTCTTTTCTCCTCTTTTCTACTGTTTTCTCCTGTTTTGTACTCTTTTCTCCTTTTTTATCCACTTTTCTCCTCTTTTTCCTCTTTTCTCCTGTTTTCAACTGTGTTCTCCTCTTTTCTCCTCTTTTCTAAACTTTTCTCCTTTTTGATTCTCTTTTCTGCTCTTTCTCCTCTTTCTCCTGTTTTCTCCACTTTTCTACTGTTTTCTCCTGTTTTCTAATCTTTTCTCCTTTTTTATTCTCTTTTCTCCTCTTTCTGCTCATTTCTCATGTTTTCCACTGTTTTCTACTCTTTTCTACTGTTTTCTACGGTTTTGTACTCTTTTCTACTGTTTTCTACTGTTTTGTACTCTTTTCTCCTTTTTTATCTACGTTTCTCCTCTTTTTCCTCTTTTCTTCTGTTTTCTCCTCTTTTCTCCTGTGTTCTCCTGTGTTCTCCTCTTTCCTCCTGTTTTATCCTCTTTTCTACTGTTTTATCCTCTTTCTCCTCTTTCTCTTCATTTCACCTGTTTTCTCCTCTTTTCACCTGTTTTCTCCTCTTTTCTTCTCTTTTCTTCTCTTTTCTCCTGTTTTTTTCTTCTTTTCTCCTGTGTTCTCCTCTTTTCTCCTCTTTTCTCCTGTTTTCTAATCTTTTCTCCTTTTTTATTCTCTTTTCTCCTCTTTCTCCTCATTCTCCTCATTTCTCATGTTTTCCACTGTTTTCTCCTGTTTTCTCCTCTTTTCTACTGTTTTCTACTGTTTTGTACTCTTTTCTACTGTTTTCTACTGTCTTGTACTCTTTTCTCCTTTTTTATCTACTTTTCTCCTCTTTTTCCTCTTTTCTTCTGTTTTCTCCTGTGTTCTCCTCTTTTCTCCAGTTTTCTACTGTTTTCTCCTCTTTTCTCCTGTTTTCTCCTCTTTTTGCCTGTATTCTCCTCTTTTCTCCTGTTTTCTAATCTTTTCTCCTTTTTATTCTCTTTTCTCGTCTTTCTCCTCTTTCTCCTCCTTTCTCATGTTTTCCACTGTTTTCTCCTCTTTTCTCCTCTTTTCTACTGTTTTCTCCTGTTTTGTACTCTTTTCTCCTTTTTTATCCACTTTTCTCCTCTTTTTCCTCTTTTCTCCTGTTTTCAACTGTGTTCTCCTCTTTTCTCCTCTTTTCTAAACTTTTCTCCTTTTTGATTCTCTTTTCTGCTCTTTCTCCACTTTCTCCTGTTTTCTACACTTTTCTACTGTTTTCTCCTGTTTTCTAATCTTTTCTCCTTTTTTATTCTCTTTTCTCCTCTTTCTGCTCATTTCTCATGTTTTCCACTGTTTTCTCCTCTTTTCTACTGTTTTCTACAGTTTTGTACTCTTTTCTACTGTTTTCTACTGTTTTGTACTCTTTTCTCCTTTTTTATCTACGTTTCTCCTCTTTTTCCTCTTTTCTTCTGTTTTCTCCTCTTTTCTCCTCTTTTCAACTGTGTTCTCCTCTTTTCTCCTCTTTTCTAAACTTTTCTCCTTTTTGATTCTCTTTTCTCCTCTTTCTCCTCTTTCTCCTGTTTTCTCCTCTTTTCTCCTGTTTTATCCTCTTTTCTACTGTTTTATCCTCTTTCCCCTCTTTCTCTTCATTTCACCTGTTTTTTCCTCTTTTCACCTGTTTTCTCCTCTTTTCTTCTCTTTTCTCCTCTCTCCCCCTCTTTTCTCCTGTGTTCTCCTCTGTTCTCCTCTTTTCAAATCTTTTCTCATTTTTTATTCTCTTTTCTCCTCTTTCTCCTCTTTTCTACTGTTTTATCCACTATCTCCTCTTTCCTCCTCTAGTCTCCTGGGTTTCTCCACCTTTCTGTTCTTTTCTCCTCGTTTCTCCTCTTTTCCACTCTTTTCTCCTGTTTTCTAATCTTTTCTCCTTTTTTATTCTGTTTTCTCCTCTTTTCGCCTGTTTTCTCCTCTTTTCTACTGTTTCCTCCTGTTTTCTAATCTTTTGTCCTCTTTTATTCTCTTTTCTCCTCTTTCTCCTCTTTCTCATTATTTCTTCGGTTTTCTCCTCTTTTCTCCTGTTTTCTCCTCTTTTCGACTGTTTTCTACTGTTTTGTACTCTTTTGTGCTGTTTTCTACTGTTTTGTACTCTTTTCTCCTTTTTTATCTACTTTTCTCCTCTTTTTCCTCTTTTCTCCTGTTTTCTCCTCTTTTCTACTCTTTTCAACTGTGTTCTCCTCTTTTCTCCTGTTTTATCCTCTTTTCTACTCTCTTATCCTCTTCCTCCTCTTTCTCTTCATTTCACCTGTTTTCTCCTCTTTTCACCTGTTTTCTCTTCTTTTCTTCTCTTTTCTCCTGTTTTATCCTCTTTTCTACTGTTTTCTCTTGTTTTCTAATCTTTTCTCCTTTTTTATTCTGTTTTCTCCTCTTTCTCCTCATTTCTGCTGTTTTCTCCTCTTTTCTCCTCTTTTCAACTGTGTTCTCCTCTTTTCTCCTCTTTTCTCCTCTTTTCTAAAGTTTTCTCCTTTTTGATTCTCTTTTCTCCTCTTTCTCCTCTTTCTCCTGTTTTCTCCACTTTTCTACTGTTTTCTCCTGTTTTCTCATCTTTTCTCCTTTTTTATTCTCTTTTCTCCTCTTTCTCCTCATTTCTCATGTTTTCCACTGTTTTCTCCTGTTTTCTCCTCTTTTCTTCTGTTTTTCCTCTTTTCTCCTGTGTTCTCCTGGGTTCTCCTCTTTTCTCCTGTTTTATCCTCTTTCTCCTCTTTCCTCCTCTAGTCTCCTGGGTTTCTCCACCTTTCTGTTCTTTTTTCCTCATTTATCCTCTTTTCCACTCTTTTCTCCTGTTTTCTAATCTTTTCTCCTTTTTGATTCTCTTTTCACCTCTTTCTCCTCATTCTCCTGTTTTCTCCACTTTTCTACTGCTTTCTATTGTTTTGTACTCTTTTCTACTGTTTTGTACTCTTTTCTCCTTTTTTATCTACTTTTCCCCTCTTTTCGCTCTTTTCTTCTGTTTTCTCCTCTTTTCTCCTGTGTTCTCCTGCGTTCTCCTCTTTTCAACTGTGTTCTCCTCTTTTCTCCTCTTTTCTACACTTTTCTCCTTTTTGATTCTCTTTTCTCCTCTTTCTCCTCTTTCTCCTGTTTTCTCCACTTTTCTACTGTTTTCTCCTGTTTTCTAATCTTTTCTCCTTTTTTATTCTGTTTTCTCCTCTTTCTCCTCATTTCTGCTGTTTTCTCCTCTTTTCTCCTCTTTTCAACTGTGTTCTCCTCTTTTCTCCTCTTTTCTAAACTTTTCTCCTTTTTGATTCTCTTTTCTCCTCTTTCTCCTCATTCTCCTGTTTTCTCCACTTTTCTACTGTTTTCTCCTGTTTTCTAATCTTTTCTCCTTTTTTATTCTCTTTTCTCCTCTTTCTCCTCATTTCTCATGTTTTCCACTGTTTTCTCCTGTTTTCTCCTCTTTTCTACTGTTTTCTACTGTTTTGTACTCTTTTCTACTGTTTTCTACTGTTTTGTACTCTTTTCTCCTTTTTTATCTACTTTTCTCCTCTTTTTCCTCTTTTCTTCTGTTTTCTCCTGTGTTCTCCTCTTTTCTCCTGTTTTATCCTCTTTTCTACTGTTTTATCCTCTTTCCCCTCTTTCTCTTCATTTCACCTGTTTTTTCCTCTTTTCACCTGTTTTCTCCTCTTTTCTTCTCTTTTCTCCTCTTTTCTCCTTTTTCCCCCCTCTTTTCTCCTGTGTTCTCCTGTGTTCTCCTCTTTTCAAATCTTTTCTCATTTTTTATTCTCTTTTCTCCTCTTTCTCCTCTTTCTCTTCATTTCACCTGTTTTCTCCTCTTTTCACCTGTTTTCTCCTCTTTTCTTCTCTTTTCTCCTGTTTTATCCTTTTTTCTACTGTTTTATCCTCTATCTCCTCTTTCCTCCTCTAGTCTCCTGGTTTTCTCCACCTTTCTGTTCTTTTCTCCTCGTTTCTCCTCTTTTCCACTCTTTTCTCCTGTTTTCTAATCTTTTCTCCTTTTTAATTCTGTTTTCTCCTCTTTTCGCCTGTTTTCTCCTCTTTTCTACTGTTTTCTACAGTTTTGTACTCTTTTCTACTGTTTTCTACTGTTTTGTACTCTTTTCTCCTTTTTTATCTACTTTTCTCCTCTTTTTCCTCTTTTCTTCTGTTTTCTCCTCTTTTCTCCTGTGTTCTCCTGGGTTCTCCTCTTTTCTCCTGTTTTATCCTGTTTTCTACTGTTTTATCCTCTTTCTCCTCTTTCCTCCTCTAGTCTCCTGGGTTTCTCCACCTTTCTGTTCTTTTCTCCTCGTTTCTCCTCTTTTCTCCTGTGTTCTCCTGTTTTCTCCTCTTTTTTACTCTTTTCAACTGTATTCTCCTCTTTTCTCCTGTTTTATCCTCTTTTCTACTGTCTTATCCTCTTTCTCCTCTTTCTCTTCATTTCACCTGTTTTCTCCTCTTTTCACCTGTTTTCTCTTCTTTTCTTCTCTTTTCTCCTGTTTTATCCTCTTTTCTACTGTTTTCTCCTGTTTTCTAATCTTTTCTCCTTTTTTATTCTGTTTTCTCCTCTTTCTCCTCATTTCTGCTGTTTTCTCCTCTTTTCTCCTCTTTTCAACTGTGTTCTCCTCTTTTCTCCTCTTTTCTCCTCTTTTCTAAACTTTTCTCCTTTTTGATTCTCTTTTCTCCTCTTTCTCCTGTTTTCTCCACTTTTCTACTGTTTTCTACTGTTTTGTACTCTTTTCTCCTTTTTTATCTACGTTTCTCCTCTTTTTCCTCTTTTCTTCTGTTTTCTCCTCTTTTCTCCTGTGTTCTCCTGTGTTCTCCTCTTTCCTCCTGTTTTATCCTCTTTTCTACTGTTTTATCCTCTTTCTCCTCTTTCTCTTCATTTCACCTGTTTTCTCCTCTTTTCACCTGTTTTCTCCTCTTTTCTTCTCTTTTCTTCTCTTTTCTCCTGTTTTTTTCCTCTTTTCTCCTGTGTTCTCCTCTTTTCTCCTCTTTTCTCCTGTTTTCTAATCTTTTCTCCTTTTTTATTCTCTTTTCTCCTCTTTCTCCTCTTTCTCCTCATTTCTCATGTTTTCCACTGTTTTCTCCTGTTTTCTCCTCTTTTCTACTGTTTTCTACTGTTTTGTACTCTTTTCTACTGTTTTCTACTGTTTTGAACTCTTTTCTCCTTTTTTATCTACTTTTCTCCTCTTTTTCCTCTTTTCTTCTGTTTTCTCCTGTGTTCTCCTCTTTTCTCCTGTTTTCAACTGTGTTCTCCTCTTTTCGCCTCTTTTCTAAACTTTTCTCCTTTTTGATTCTCTTTTCTCCCCTTTCTCCTCTTTCTCTTCATTTCACCTGTTTTCTCCTCTTTTCACCTGTTTTCTCCTCTTTTCTTCTCTTTTCTCCTGTTTTATCCTCTTTTCTACTGTTTTATCCTCTTTCTCCTCTTTCCTCCTCTCGTCTCCTGGGTTTCTCTACCTTTCTGTTCTTTTCTCCTCGTTTATCCTCTTTTCCACTCTTTTCTCCTGTTTTCTAATCTTTTCTCCTTTTTTATTCTGTTTTCTCCTCTTTCTCCTCATTTCTGCTGTTTTCTCCTCTTTTTCCTCTTTTCTTCTGTTTTCTCCTCTTTTCTCCTGTGTTCTCCTGTGTTCTCCTCTTTTCTCCTGTTTTATCCTCTTTTCTACTGTTTTATCCTCTTTCCCCTCTTTCTCTTCATTTCACCTGTTTTCTCCTCTTTTCACCTGTTTTCTCCTCTATTCTTCTCTTTTCTCCTCTTTTCTCCTTTTTTTCCCTCTTTTCTCCTGTGTTCTCCTGTGTTCTCCTCTTTTCTCCTGTTTTCAAATCTTTTCTCATTTTTTATTCTCTTTTCTCCTCTTTCTCCTCTTTCTCCAGTTTTCTCCACTTTTCTACTGTTTTCTCCTGTTTTCTAATCTTTTCTCGTTTTTTATCTACTTTTCTCCTCTTTTTCCTCTTTTCTTCTGTTTTCTCCTGTGTTCTCCTCTTTTCTCCTCTTTTCTAAACTTTTCTCCTTTTTGATTCTCTTTTCTCCTCTTTCTCCTCTTTCTCCTGTTTTCTACACTTTTCTACTGTTTTCTCCTGTTTTCTCATCTTTTCTCCTTTTTTATTCTCTTTTCTCCTCTTTCTCCTCTTTCTCCTCATTTCTCATGTTTTCCACTGTTTTCTCCTGTTTTCTCCTCTTTTCTACTGTTTTCTCCTTTTTTTTCCCTCTTTTCTCCTGTGTTCTCCTCTTTCTCCTCTTTCTCTTCATTTCACCTGTTTTCTCCTCTTTTCAACTGTTTTCTCCTCTTTTCTTCTCTTTTCTCCTGTTTTATCCTCTTTTCTACTGTTTTATGCTCTTTCTCCTCTTTCCTCCTCTAGTCTCCTGGGTTTCTCCACCTTTCTGTTCTTTTGTCCTCGTTTATCCTCTTTTCCACTCTTTTCTCCTGTTTTCTAATGTTTTCTCCTGTTTTCAACTGTGTTCTCCTCTTTTCTCCTCTTTTCTAAACTTTTCTCCTTTTTGATTCTCTTTTCTGCTCTTTCTCCACTTTCTCCTGTTTTCTCCACTTTTCTACTGTTTTCTCCTGTTTTCTAATCTTTTCTCCTTTTTTATTCTCTTTTCTCCTCTTTCTGCTCATTTCTCATGTTTTCCACTGTTTTCTCCTCTTTTCTACTGTTTTCTACAGTTTTGTACTCTTTTCTACCGTTTTCTACTGTTTTGTACTCTTTTCTCCTTTTTTATCTGCGTTTCTCCTCTTTTTCCTCTTTTCTTCTGTTTTCTCCTCTTTTCTCCTGTGTTCTCCTCTTTGCTCCTGTTTTATCCTCTTTTCTACTGTTTTATCCTCTTTCTCCTCTTTCTCTTAATTTCACCTGTTTTCTCCTCTTTTCACCTGTTTTCTCCTCTTTTCTTCTCTTTTCTTCTCTTTTCTCCTGTTTTTATCCTCTTTTCTCCTGTGTTCTCCTCTTTTCTCCTCTTTTCTCCTGTTTTCTAATCTTTTCTCCTTTTTTTATTCTGTTTTCTCCTCTTTCTCCTCATTTCTGCTGTTTTCTCCTCTTTTCTCCTGTTTTCTCCTCTTTTCTTCTCTTTTCTCCTCTTTTCTCCTTTTTTCCCTCTTTTCTCCTGTGTTCTCCTCTTTTCTCCTCTTTTCTAAAGTTTTCTCCTTTTTGATTCTCTTTTCTCCTCTTTCTCCTCTTTCTCCTGTTTTCTCCACTTTTCTACTGTTTTCTCCTGTTTTCTCATCTTTTCTCCTTTTTTATTCTCTTTTCTCCTCTTTCTCCTCATTTCTCATGTTTTCCACTGTTTTCTCCTGTTTTCTCCTCTTTTCTACTGTTTTCTCCTTTTTTCCCCTCTTTTCTCCTGTGTTCTCCTCTTTCTCCTCTTTCTCTTCATTTCACCTGTTTTCTCCTCTTTTCAACTGTTTTCTCCTCTTTTCTTCTCTTTTCTCCTGTTTTATCCTCTTTTCTACTGTTTTATCCTCTTTCTCCTCTTTCCTCCTCTAGTCTCCTGGGTTTCTCCACCTTTCTGTTCTTTTGTCCTCGTTTATCCTCTTTTCCACTCTTTTCTCCTGTTTTCTAATCTTTTCTCCTGTTTTCAACTGTGTTCTCCTCTTTTCTCCTCTTTTCTAAACTTTTCTCCTTTTTGATTCTCTTTTCTGCTCTTCTCCACTTTCTCCTGTTTTCTCCACTTTTCTACTGTTTTCTCCTGTTTTCTCATCTTTTCTCCTTTTTTATTCTCTTTTCTCCTCTTTCTGCTCATTTCTCATGTTTTCCACTGTTTTCTCCTCTTTTCTCCTGTTTTCTACAGTTTTGTACTCTTTTCTACTGTTTTCTACTGTTTTGTACTCTTTTCTCCTTTTTTATCTACGTTTCTCCTCTTTTTCCTCTTTTCTTCTGTTTTCTCCTCTTTTCTCCTGTGTTCTCCTGTGTTCTCCTCTTTTCTCCTGTTTTATCCTCTTTTCTACTGTCTTATCCTCTTTCTCCTCTTTCTCTTCATTTCACCTGTTTTCTCCTCTTTTCACCTGTTTTCTCCTCTTTTCTTCTCTTTTCTTCTCTTTTCTCCTGTTTTTTTCCTCTTTTCTCCTGTGTTCTCCTCTTTTCTCCTGTTTTCTAATCTTTTCTCCTTTTTTATTCTGTTTTCTCCTCTTTCTCCTCATTTCTGCTGTTTTCTCCTCTTTTCTCCTGTTTTCTCCTCTTTTCTTCTCTTTTCTCCTCTTTTCTCCTTTTTTCCCTCTTTTCTCCTGTGTTCTCCTCTTTTCTCCTCTTTTCTCCTGTTTTCTAATCTTTTCTCCTTTTTTATTCTCTTTTCTCCTCTTTCTCCTAATTTCTCATGTTTTCCACTGTTTTCTCCTGTTTTCTCCTCTTTTCTCCTGTTATCTACTGTTTTGTACTCTTTTCTACTGTTTTCTACTGTCTTGTACACTTTTCTCCTTTTTTATCTACTTTTCTCCTCTTTTTCCTCTTTTCTTCTGTTTTCTCCTGTGTTCTCCTCTTTTCTCCAGTTTTCTACTGTTTTCTCCTCTTTTCTCCTGTTTTCTCCTCTTTTCGCCTGTGTTCTCCTCTTTTCTCCTGTTTTCTAATCTTTTCTCCTTTTTTATTCTCTTTTCTCGTCTTTCTCCTCTTTCTCCTCCTTTCTCATGTTTTCCACTGTTTTCTCCTCTTTTCTCCTCTTTTCTACTGTTTTCTCCTGTTTTGTACTCTTTTCTCCTTTTTTATCCACTTTTCTCCTCTTTTTCCTCTTTTCTCCTGTTTTCAACTGTGTTCTCCTCTTTTCACCTCTTTTCTAAACTTTTCTCCTTTTTGATTCTCTTTTCTGCTCTTTCTCCTCTTTCTCCTGTTTTCTCCACTTTTCTACTGTTTTCTCCTGTTTTCTAATCTTTTCTCCTTTTTTATTCTCTTTTCTCCTCTTTCTCCTAATTTCTCATGTTTTCCACTGTTTTCTCCTGTTTTCTCCTCTTTTCTCCTGTTATCTACTGTTTTGTACTCTTTTCTACTGTTTTCTACTGTCTTGTACACTTTTCTCCTTTTTTATCTACTTTTCTCCTCTTTTTCCTCTTTTCTTCTGTTTTCTCCTGTGTTCTCCTCTTTTCTCCAGTTTTCTACTGTTTTCTCCTCTTTTCTCCTGTTTTCTCCTCTTTTCGCCTGTGTTCTCCTCTTTTCTCCTGTTTTCTAATCTTTTCTCCTTTTTTATTCTCTTTTCTCGTCTTTCTCCTCTTTCTCCTCCTTTCTCATGTTTTCCACTGTTTTCTCCTCTTTTCTCCTCTTTTCTACTGTTTTCTCCTGTTTTGTACTCTTTTCTCCTTTTTTATCCACTTTTCTCCTCTTTTTCCTCTTTTCTCCTGTTTTCAACTGTGTTCTCCTCTTTTCACCTCTTTTCTAAACTTTTCTCCTTTTTGATTCTCTTTTCTGCTCTTTCTCCTCTTTCTCCTGTTTTCTCCACTTTTCTACTGTTTTCTCCTGTTTTCTAATCTTTTCTCCTTTTTTATTCTCTTTTCTCCTCTTTCTGCTCATTTCTCATGTTTTCCACTGTTTTCTCCTCTTTTCTACTGTTTTCTACAGTTTTGTACTCTTTTCTACTGTTTTCTACTGTTTTGTACTCTTTTCTCCTTTTTTATCTACGTTTCTCCTCTTTTTCCTCTTTTCTTCTGTTTTCTCCTCTTTTCTCCTGTGTTCTCCTGTGTTCTCCTCTTTTCTCCTGTTTTATCCTCTTTTCTACTGTTTTATCCTCTTTCTCCTCTTTCCTCCTCTAGTCTCCTGGGTTTCTCCACCTTTCTGTTCTTTTCTCCTCGTTTATCCTCTTTTCCACTCTTTTCTCCTGTTTTCTAATCTTTTCTCCTTTTTTATTCTGTTTTCTCCTCTTTCACCTCATTTCTGCTGTTTTCTCCTCTTTTCTCCTGTTTTCTCCTCTTTTCTACTGTTTCCTCCTGTTTTCTAATCTTTTGTCCTCTTTTATTCTCTTTTCTCCTCTTTCTCCTCTTTCTCATTATTTCTTCGGTTTTCTCCTCTTTTCTCCCGTTTTCTCCTGTTTTCTCCTCTTTTCTACTGTTTTCTCCTGTTTTCTAATCTTTTCTCCTTTTTTATTCTGTTTTCTCCTCTTTCTCCTCATTTCTGCTGTTTTCTCCTCTTTTCTCCTCTTTTCAACTGTGTTCTCCTCTTTTCTCCTCTTTTCTAAACTTTTCTCCTTTTTGATTCTCTTTTCTCCTCTTTCTCCTCTTTCTCCTGTTTTCTCCTCTTTTCTCCTGTTTTATCCTCTTTTCTACTGTTTTATCCTCTTTCCCCTCTTTCTCTTCATTTCACCTGTTTTTTCCTCTTTTCACCTGTTTTCTCCTCTTTTCTTCTCTTTTCTCCTCTCTCCCCCTCTTTTCTCCTGTGTTCTCCTCTGTTCTCCTCTTTTCAAATCTTTTCTCATTTTTTATTCTCTTTTCTCCTCTTTCTCCTCTTTTCTACTGTTTTATCCACTATCTCCTCTTTCCTCCTCTAGTCTCCTGGGTTTCTCCACCTTTCTGTTCTTTTCTCCTCGTTTCTCCTCTTTTCCACTCTTTTCTCCTGTTTTCTAATCTTTTCTCCTTTTTTATTCTGTTTTCTCCTCTTTTCGCCTGTTTTCTCCTCTTTTCTACTGTTTCCTCCTGTTTTCTAATCTTTTGTCCTCTTTTATTCTCTTTTCTCCTCTTTCTCCTCTTTCTCATTATTTCTTCGGTTTTCTCCTCTTTTCTCCTGTTTTCTCCTCTTTTCGACTGTTTTCTACTGTTTTGTACTCTTTTGTGCTGTTTTCTACTGTTTTGTACTCTTTTCTCCTTTTTTATCTACTTTTCTCCTCTTTTTCCTCTTTTCTCCTGTTTTCTCCTCTTTTCTACTCTTTTCAACTGTGTTCTCCTCTTTTCTCCTGTTTTATCCTCTTTTCTACTCTCTTATCCTCTTCCTCCTCTTTCTCTTCATTTCACCTGTTTTCTCCTCTTTTCACCTGTTTTCTCTTCTTTTCTTCTCTTTTCTCCTGTTTTATCCTCTCTTCTACTGTTTTCTCTTGTTTTCTAATCTTTTCTCCTTTTTTATTCTGTTTTCTCCTCTTTCTCCTCATTTCTGCTGTTTTCTCCTCTTTTCTCCTCTTTTCAACTGTGTTCTCCTCTTTTCTCCTCTTTTCTCCTCTTTTCTAAAGTTTTCTCCTTTTTGATTCTCTTTTCTCCTCTTTCTCCTCTTTCTCCTGTTTTCTCCACTTTTCTACTGTTTTCTCCTGTTTTCTCATCTTTTCTCCTTTTTTATTCTCTTTTCTCCTCTTTCTCCTCATTTCTCATGTTTTCCACTGTTTTCTCCTGTTTTCTCCTCTTTTCTTCTGTTTTTCCTCTTTTCTCCTGTGTTCTCCTGGGTTCTCCTCTTTTCTCCTGTTTTATCCTCTTTTCTACTGTTTTATCCTCTTTCTCCTCTTTCCTCCTCTAGTCTCCTGGGTTTCTCCACCTTTCTGTTCTTTTTTCCTCATTTATCCTCTTTTCCACTCTTTTCTCCTGTTTTCTAATCTTTTCTCCTTTTTGATTCTCTTTTCACCTCTTTCTCCTCATTCTCCTGTTTTCTCCACTTTTCTACTGCTTTCTATTGTTTTGTACTCTTTTCTACTGTTTTGTACTCTTTTCTCCTTTTTTATCTACTTTTCCCCTCTTTTCGCTCTTTTCTTCTGTTTTCTCCTCTTTTCTCCTGTGTTCTCCTGCGTTCTCCTCTTTTCAACTGTGTTCTCCTCTTTTCTCCTCTTTTCTCCTCTTTTCTACACTTTTCTCCTTTTTCATTCTCTTTTCTCCTCTTTCTCCTCTTTCTCCTGTTTTCTCCACTTTTCTACTGTTTTCTCCTGTTTTCTAATCTTTTCTCCTTTTTTATTCTGTTTTCTCCTCTTTCTCCTCATTTCTGCTGTTTTCTCCTCTTTTCTCCTCTTTTCAACTGTGTTCTCCTCTTTTCTCCTCTTTTCTAAACTTTTCTCCTTTTTGATTCTCTTTTCTCCTCTTTCTCCTCTTTCTCCTGTTTTCTCCACTTTTCTACTGTTTTCTCCTGTTTTCTAATCTTTTCTCCTTTTTTATTCTCTTTTCTCCTCTTTCTCCTCATTTCTCATGTTTTCCACTGTTTTCTCCTGTTTTCTCCTCTTTTCTACTGTTTTCTACTGTTTTGTACTCTTTTGTACTGTTTTCTACTGTTTTGTACTCTTTTCTCCTTTTTTATCTACTTTTCTCCTCTTTTTCCTCTTTTCTTCTGTTTTCTCCTGTGTTCTCCTCTTTTCTCCTGTTTTATCCTCTTTTCTACTGTTTTATCCTCTTTCCCCTCTTTCTCTTCATTTCACCTGTTTTTTCCTCTTTTCACCTGTTTTCTCCTCTTTTCTTCTCTTTTCTCCTCTTTTCTCCTTTTTCCCCCCTCTTTTCTCCTGTGTTCTCCTGTGTTCTCCTCTTTTCAAATCTTTTCTCATTTTTTATTCTCTTTTCTCCTCTTTCTCCTCTTTCTCTTCATTTCACCTGTTTTCTCCTCTTTTCACCTGTTTTCTCCTCTTTTCTTCTCTTTTCTCCTGTTTTATCCTTTTTTCTACTGTTTTATCCTCTATCTCCTCTTTCCTCCTCTAGTCTCCTGGTTTTCTCCACCTTTCTGTTCTTTTCTCCTCGTTTCTCCTCTTTTCCACTCTTTTCTCCTGTTTTCTAATCTTTTCTCCTTTTTAATTCTGTTTTCTCCTCTTTTCGCCTGTTTTCTCCTCTTTTCTACTGTTTTCTACAGTTTTGTACTCTTTTCTACTGTTTTCTACTGTTTTGTACTCTTTTCTCCTTTTTTATCTACTTTTCTCCTCTTTTTCCTCTTTTCTTCTGTTTTCTCCTCTTTTCTCCTGTGTTCTCCTGGGTTCTCCTCTTTTCTCCTGTTTTATCCTGTTTTCTACTGTTTTATCCTCTTTCTCCTCTTTCCTCCTCTAGTCTCCTGGGTTTCTCCACCTTTCTGTTCTTTTCTCCTCGTTTCTCCTCTTTTCTCCTGTGTTCTCCTGTTTTCTCCTCTTTTTTACTCTTTTCAACTGTATTCTCCTCTTTTCTCCTGTTTTATCCTCTTTTCTACTGTCTTATCCTCTTTCTCCTCTTTCTCTTCATTTCACCTGTTTTCTCCTCTTTTCACCTGTTTTCTCTTCTTTTCTTCTCTTTTCTCCTGTTTTATCCTCTTTTCTACTGTTTTCTCCTGTTTTCTAATCTTTTCTCCTTTTTTATTCTGTTTTCTCCTCTTTCTCCTCATTTCTGCTGTTTTCTCCTCTTTTCTCCTCTTTTCAACTGTGTTCTCCTCTTTTCTCCTCTTTTCTCCTCTTTTCTAAACTTTTCTCCTTTTTGATTCTCTTTTCTCCTCTTTCTCCTGTTTTCTCCACTTTTCTACTGTTTTCTACTGTTTTGTACTCTTTTCTCCTTTTTTATCTACGTTTCTCCTCTTTTTCCTCTTTTCTTCTGTTTTCTCCTCTTTTCTCCTGTGTTCTCCTGTGTTCTCCTCTTTCCTCCTGTTTTATCCTCTTTTCTACTGTTTTATCCTCTTTCTCCTCTTTCTCTTAATTTCACCTGTTTTCTCCTCTTTTCACCTGTTTTCTCCTCTTTTCTTCTCTTTTCTTCTCTTTTCTCCTGTTTTTTTCCTCTTTTCTCCTGTGTTCTCCTCTTTTCTCCTCTTTTCTCCTGTTTTCTAATCTTTTCTCCTTTTTTATTCTCTTTTCTCCTCTTTCTCCTCTTTCTCCTCATTTCTCATGTTTTCCACTGTTTTCTCCTGTTTTCTCCTCTTTTCTACTGTTTTCTACTGTTTTGTACTCTTTTCTACTGTTTTCTACTTTTTTGAACTCTTTTCTCCTTTTTTATCTACTTTTCTCCTCTTTTTCCTCTTTTCTTCTGTTTTCTCCTGTGTTCTCCTCTTTTCTCCTGTTTTCAACTGTGTTCTCCTCTTTTCGCCTCTTTTCTAAACTTTTCTCCTTTTTGATTCTCTTTTCTCCCCTTTCTCCTCTTTCTCTTCATTTCACCTGTTTTCTCCTCTTTTCACCTGTTTTCTCCTCTTTTCTTCTCTTTTCTCCTGTTTTATCCTCTTTTCTACTGTTTTATCCTCTTTCTCCTCTTTCCTCCTCTCGTCTCCTGGGTTTCTCTACCTTTCTGTTCTTTTCTCCTCGTTTATCCTCTTTTCCACTCTTTTCTCCTGTTTTCTAATCTTTTCTCCTTTTTTATTCTGTTTTCTCCTCTTTCTCCTCATTTCTGCTGTTTTCTCCTCTTTTTCCTCTTTTCTTCTGTTTTCTCCTCTTTTCTCCTGTGTTCTCCTGTGTTCTCCTCTTTTCTCCTGTTTTATCCTCTTTTCTACTGTTTTATCCTCTTTCCCCTCTTTCTCTTCATTTCACCTGTTTTCTCCTCTTTTCACCTGTTTTCTCCTCTTTTCTTCTCTTTTCTCCTCTTTTCTCCTTTTTTTCCCTCTTTTCTCCTGTGTTCTCCTGTGTTCTCCTCTTTTCTCCTGTTTTCAAATCTTTTCTCATTTTTTATTCTCTTTTCTCCTCTTTCTCCTCTTTCTCCAGTTTTCTCCACTTTTCTACTGTTTTCTCCTGTTTTCTAATCTTTTCTCGTTTTTTATCTACTTTTCTCCTCTTTTTCCTCTTTTCTTCTGTTTTCTCCTGTGTTCTCCTCTTTTCTCCTCTTTTCTAAACTTTTCTCCTTTTTGATTCTCTTTTCTCCTCTTTCTCCTCTTTCTCCTGTTTTCTACACTTTTCTACTGTTTTCTCCTGTTTTCTCATCTTTTCTCCTTTTTTATTCTCTTTTCTCCTCTTTCTCCTCTTTCTCCTCATTTCTCATGTTTTCCACTGTTTTCTCCTGTTTTCTCCTCTTTTCTACTGTTTTCTCCTTTTTTTCCCTCTTTTCTCCTGTGTTCTCCTCTTTCTCCTCTTTCTCTTCATTTCACCTGTTTTCTCCTCTTTTCAACTGTTTTCTCCTCTTTTCTTCTCTTTTCTCCTGTTTTATCCTCTTTTCTACTGTTTTATCCTCTTTCTCCTCTTTCCTCCTCTAGTCTCCTGGGTTTCTCCACCTTTCTGTTCTTTTGTCCTCGTTTATCCTCTTTTCCACTCTTTTCTCCTGTTTTCTAATGTTTTCTCCTGTTTTCAACTGTGTTCTCCTCTTTTCTCCTCTTTTCTAAACTTTTCTCCTTTTTGATTCTCTTTTCTGCTCTTTCTCCACTTTCTCCTGTTTTCTCCACTTTTCTACTGTTTTCTCCTGTTTTCTAATCTTTTCTCCTTTTTTATTCTCTTTTCTCCTCTTTCTGCTCATTTCTCATGTTTTCCACTGTTTTCTCCTCTTTTCTACTGTTTTCTACAGTTTTGTACTCTTTTCTACTGTTTTCTACTGTTTTGTACTCTTTTCTCCTTTTTTATCTGCGTTTCTCCTCTTTTTCCTCTTTTCTTCTGTTTTCTCCTCTTTTCTCCTGTGTTCTCCTGTGTTCTCCTCTTTTCTCCTGTTTTATCCTCTTTTCTACTGTCTTATCCTCTTTCTCCTCTTTCTCTTCATTTCACCTGTTTTCTCCTCTTTTCACCTGTTTTCTCCTCTTTTCTTCTCTTTTCTTCTCTTTTCTCCTGTTTTTTTCCTCTTTTCTCCTGTGTTCTCCTCTTTTCTCCTGTTTTCTAATCTTTTCTCCTTTTTTATTCTGTTTTCTCCTCTTTCTCCTCATTTCTGCTGTTTTCTCCTCTTTTCTCCTGTTTTCTCCTCTTTTCTTCTCTTTTCTCCTCTTTTCTCCTTTTTTCCCTCTTTTCTCCTGTGTTCTCCTCTTTTCTCCTCTTTTCTCCTGTTTTCTAATCTTTTCTCCTTTTTTATTCTCTTTTCTCCTCTTTCTCCTAATTTCTCATGTTTTCCACTGTTTTCTCCTGTTTTCTCCTCTTTTCTCCTGTTATCTACTGTTTTGTACTCTTTTCTACTGTTTTCTACTGTCTTGTACACTTTTCTCCTTTTTTATCTACTTTTCTCCTCTTTTTCCTCTTTTCTTCTGTTTTCTCCTGTGTTCTCCTCTTTTCTCCAGTTTTCTACTGTTTTCTCCTCTTTTCTCCTGTTTTCTCCTCTTTTCGCCTGTGTTCTCCTCTTTTCTCCTGTTTTCTAATCTTTTCTCCTTTTTTATTCTCTTTTCTCGTCTTTCTCCTCTTTCTCCTCCTTTCTCATGTTTTCCACTGTTTTCTCCTCTTTTCTCCTCTTTTCTACTGTTTTCTCCTGTTTTGTACTCTTTTCTCCTTTTTTATCCACTTTTCTCCTCTTTTTCCTCTTTTCTCCTGTTTTCAACTGTGTTCTCCTCTTTTCACCTCTTTTCTAAACTTTTCTCCTTTTTGATTCTCTTTTCTGCTCTTTCTCCTCTTTCTCCTGTTTTCTCCACTTTTCTACTGTTTTCTCCTGTTTTCTAATCTTTTCTCCTTTTTTATTCTCTTTTCTCCTCTTTCTCCTAATTTCTCATGTTTTCCACTGTTTTCTCCTGTTTTCTCCTCTTTTCTCCTGTTATCTACTGTTTTGTACTCTTTTCTACTGTTTTCTACTGTCTTGTACACTTTTCTCCTTTTTTATCTACTTTTCTCCTCTTTTTCCTCTTTTCTTCTGTTTTCTCCTGTGTTCTCCTCTTTTCTCCAGTTTTCTACTGTTTTCTCCTCTTTTCTCCTGTTTTCTCCTCTTTTCGCCTGTGTTCTCCTCTTTTCTCCTGTTTTCTAATCTTTTCTCCTTTTTTATTCTCTTTTCTCGTCTTTCTCCTCTTTCTCCTCCTTTCTCATGTTTTCCACTGTTTTCTCCTCTTTTCTCCTCTTTTCTACTGTTTTCTCCTGTTTTGTACTCTTTTCTCCTTTTTTATCCACTTTTCTCCTCTTTTTCCTCTTTTCTCCTGTTTTCAACTGTGTTCTCCTCTTTTCACCTCTTTTCTAAACTTTTCTCCTTTTTGATTCTCTTTTCTGCTCTTTCTCCTCTTTCTCCTGTTTTCTCCACTTTTCTACTGTTTTCTCCTGTTTTCTAATCTTTTCTCCTTTTTTATTCTCTTTTCTCCTCTTTCTGCTCATTTCTCATGTTTTCCACTGTTTACTCCTCTTTTCTACTGTTTTCTACAGTTTTGTACTCTTTTCTACTGTTTTCTACTGTTTTGTACTCTTTTCTCCTTTTTTATCTACGTTTCTCCTCTTTTTCCTCTTTTCTTCTGTTTTCTCCTCTTTTCTCCTGTGTTCTCCTGTGTTCTCCTCTTTTCTCCTGTTTTATCCTCTTTTCTACTGTTTTATCCTCTTTCTCCTCTTTCCTCCTCTAGTCTCCTGGGTTTCTCCACCTTTCTGTTCTTTTCTCCTCGTTTATCCTCTTTTCCACTCTTTTCTCCTGTTTTCTAATCTTTTCTCCTTTTTTATTCTGTTTTCTCCTCTTTCACCTCATTTCTGCTGTTTTCTCCTCTTTTCTCCTGTTTTCTCCTCTTTTCTACTGTTTCCTCCTGTTTTCTAATCTTTTGTCCTCTTTTATTCTCTTTTCTCCTCTTTCTCCTCTTTCTCATTATTTCTTCGGTTTTCTCCTCTTTTCTCCCGTTTTCTCCTGTTTTCTCCTCTTTTCTACTGTTTTCTCCTGTTTTCTAATCTTTTCTCCTTTTTTATTCTGTTTTCTCCTCTTTCTCCTCATTTCTGCTGTTTTCTCCTCTTTTCTCCTCTTTTCAACTGTGTTCTCCTCTTTTCTCCTCTTTTCTAAACTTTTCTCCTTTTTGATTCTCTTTTCTCCTCTTTCTCCTCTTTCTCCTGTTTTCTCCTCTTTTCTCCTGTTTTATCCTCTTTTCTACTGTTTTATCCTCTTTCCCCTCTTTCTCTTCATTTCACCTGTTTTTTCCTCTTTTCACCTGTTTTCTCCTCTTTTCTTCTCTTTTCTCCTCTCTCCCCCTCTTTTCTCCTGTGTTCTCCTCTGTTCTCCTCTTTTCAAATCTTTTCTCATTTTTTATTCTCTTTTCTCCTCTTTCTCCTCTTTTCTACTGTTTTATCCACTATCTCCTCTTTCCTCCTCTAGTCTCCTGGGTTTCTCCACCTTTCTGTTCTTTTCTCCTCGTTTCTCCTCTTTTCCACTCTTTTCTCCTGTTTTCTAATCTTTTCTCCTTTTTTATTCTGTTTTCTCCTCTTTTCGCCTGTTTTCTCCTCTTTTCTACTGTTTCCTCCTGTTTTCTAATCTTTTGTCCTCTTTTATTCTCTTTTCTCCTCTTTCTCCTCTTTCTCATTATTTCTTCGGTTTTCTCCTCTTTTCTCCTGTTTTCTCCTCTTTTCGACTGTTTTCTACTGTTTTGTACTCTTTTGTGCTGTTTTCTACTGTTTTGTACTCTTTTCTCCTTTTTTATCTACTTTTCTCCTCTTTTTCCTCTTTTCTCCTGTTTTCTCCTCTTTTCTACTCTTTTCAACTGTGTTCTCCTCTTTTCTCCTGTTTTATCCTCTTTTCTACTCTCTTATCCTCTTCCTCCTCTTTCTCTTCATTTCACCTGTTTTCTCCTCTTTTCACCTGTTTTCTCTTCTTTTCTTCTCTTTTCTCCTGTTTTATCCTCTCTTCTACTGTTTTCTCTTGTTTTCTAATCTTTTCTCCTTTTTTATTCTGTTTTCTCCTCTTTCTCCTCATTTCTGCTGTTTTCTCCTCTTTTCTCCTCTTTTCAACTGTGTTCTCCTCTTTTCTCCTCTTTTCTCCTCTTTTCTAAAGTTTTCTCCTTTTTGATTCTCTTTTCTCCTCTTTCTCCTCTTTCTCCTGTTTTCTCCACTTTTCTACTGTTTTCTCCTGTTTTCTCATCTTTTCTCCTTTTTTATTCTCTTTTCTCCTCTTTCTCCTCATTTCTCATGTTTTCCACTGTTTTCTCCTGTTTTCTCCTCTTTTCTTCTGTTTTTCCTCTTTTCTCCTGTGTTCTCCTGGGTTCTCCTCTTTTCTCCTGTTTTATCCTCTTTTCTACTGTTTTATCCTCTTTCTCCTCTTTCCTCCTCTAGTCTCCTGGGTTTCTCCACCTTTCTGTTCTTTTTTCCTCATTTATCCTCTTTTCCACTCTTTTCTCCTGTTTTCTAATCTTTTCTCCTTTTTGATTCTCTTTTCACCTCTTTCTCCTCATTCTCCTGTTTTCTCCACTTTTCTACTGCTTTCTATTGTTTTGTACTCTTTTCTACTGTTTTGTACTCTTTTCTCCTTTTTTATCTACTTTTCCCCTCTTTTCGCTCTTTTCTTCTGTTTTCTCCTCTTTTCTCCTGTGTTCTCCTGCGTTCTCCTCTTTTCAACTGTGTTCTCCTCTTTTCTCCTCTTTTCTCCTCTTTTCTACACTTTTCTCCTTTTTCATTCTCTTTTCTCCTCTTTCTCCTCTTTCTCCTGTTTTCTCCACTTTTCTACTGTTTTCTCCTGTTTTCTAATCTTTTCTCCTTTTTTATTCTGTTTTCTCCTCTTTCTCCTCATTTCTGCTGTTTTCTCCTCTTTTCTCCTCTTTTCAACTGTGTTCTCCTCTTTTCTCCTCTTTTCTAAACTTTTCTCCTTTTTGATTCTCTTTTCTCCTCTTTCTCCTCTTTCTCCTGTTTTCTCCACTTTTCTACTGTTTTCTCCTGTTTTCTAATCTTTTCTCCTTTTTTATTCTCTTTTCTCCTCTTTCTCCTCATTTCTCATGTTTTCCACTGTTTTCTCCTGTTTTCTCCTCTTTTCTACTGTTTTCTACTGTTTTGTACTCTTTTGTACTGTTTTCTACTGTTTTGTACTCTTTTCTCCTTTTTTATCTACTTTTCTCCTCTTTTTCCTCTTTTCTTCTGTTTTCTCCTGTGTTCTCCTCTTTTCTCCTGTTTTATCCTCTTTTCTACTGTTTTATCCTCTTTCCCCTCTTTCTCTTCATTTCACCTGTTTTTTCCTCTTTTCACCTGTTTTCTCCTCTTTTCTTCTCTTTTCTCCTCTTTTCTCCTTTTTCCCCCCTCTTTTCTCCTGTGTTCTCCTGTGTTCTCCTCTTTTCAAATCTTTTCTCATTTTTTATTCTCTTTTCTCCTCTTTCTCCTCTTTCTCTTCATTTCACCTGTTTTCTCCTCTTTTCACCTGTTTTCTCCTCTTTTCTTCTCTTTTCTCCTGTTTTATCCTTTTTTCTACTGTTTTATCCTCTATCTCCTCTTTCCTCCTCTAGTCTCCTGGTTTTCTCCACCTTTCTGTTCTTTTCTCCTCGTTTCTCCTCTTTTCCACTCTTTTCTCCTGTTTTCTAATCTTTTCTCCTTTTTAATTCTGTTTTCTCCTCTTTTCGCCTGTTTTCTCCTCTTTTCTACTGTTTTCTACAGTTTTGTACTCTTTTCTACTGTTTTCTACTGTTTTGTACTCTTTTCTCCTTTTTTATCTACTTTTCTCCTCTTTTTCCTCTTTTCTTCTGTTTTCTCCTCTTTTCTCCTGTGTTCTCCTGGGTTCTCCTCTTTTCTCCTGTTTTATCCTGTTTTCTACTGTTTTATCCTCTTTCTCCTCTTTCCTCCTCTAGTCTCCTGGGTTTCTCCACCTTTCTGTTCTTTTCTCCTCGTTTCTCCTCTTTTCTCCTGTGTTCTCCTGTTTTCTCCTCTTTTTTACTCTTTTCAACTGTATTCTCCTCTTTTCTCCTGTTTTATCCTCTTTTCTACTGTCTTATCCTCTTTCTCCTCTTTCTCTTCATTTCACCTGTTTTCTCCTCTTTTCACCTGTTTTCTCTTCTTTTCTTCTCTTTTCTCCTGTTTTATCCTCTTTTCTACTGTTTTCTCCTGTTTTCTAATCTTTTCTCCTTTTTTATTCTGTTTTCTCCTCTTTCTCCTCATTTCTGCTGTTTTCTCCTCTTTTCTCCTCTTTTCAACTGTGTTCTCCTCTTTTCTCCTCTTTTCTCCTCTTTTCTAAACTTTTCTCCTTTTTGATTCTCTTTTCTCCTCTTTCTCCTGTTTTCTCCACTTTTCTACTGTTTTCTACTGTTTTGTACTCTTTTCTCCTTTTTTATCTACGTTTCTCCTCTTTTTCCTCTTTTCTTCTGTTTTCTCCTCTTTTCTCCTGTGTTCTCCTGTGTTCTCCTCTTTCCTCCTGTTTTATCCTCTTTTCTACTGTTTTATCCTCTTTCTCCTCTTTCTCTTAATTTCACCTGTTTTCTCCTCTTTTCACCTGTTTTCTCCTCTTTTCTTCTCTTTTCTTCTCTTTTCTCCTGTTTTTTTCCTCTTTTCTCCTGTGTTCTCCTCTTTTCTCCTCTTTTCTAAACTTTTCTCCTTTTTGATTCTCTTTTCTCCCCTTTCTCCTCTTTCTCTTCATTTCACCTGTTTTCTCCTCTTTTCACCTGTTTTCTCCTCTTTTCTTCTCTTTTCTCCTGTTTTATCCTCTTTTCTACTGTTTTATCCTCTTTCTCCTCTTTCCTCCTCTCGTCTCCTGGGTTTCTCTACCTTTCTGTTCTTTTCTCCTCGTTTATCCTCTTTTCCACTCTTTTCTCCTGTTTTCTAATCTTTTCTCCTTTTTTATTCTGTTTTCTCCTCTTTCTCCTCATTTCTGCTGTTTTCTCCTCTTTTTCCTCTTTTCTTCTGTTTTCTCCTCTTTTCTCCTGTGTTCTCCTGTGTTCTCCTCTTTTCTCCTGTTTTATCCTCTTTTCTACTGTTTTATCCTCTTTCCCCTCTTTCTCTTCATTTCACCTGTTTTCTCCTCTTTTCACCTGTTTTCTCCTCTTTTCTTCTCTTTTCTCCTCTTTTCTCCTTTTTTTCCCTCTTTTCTCCTGTGTTCTCCTGTGTTCTCCTCTTTTCTCCTGTTTTCAAATCTTTTCTCATTTTTTATTCTCTTTTCTCCTCTTTCTCCTCTTTCTCCAGTTTTCTCCACTTTTCTACTGTTTTCTCCTGTTTTCTAATCTTTTCTCGTTTTTTATCTACTTTTCTCCTCTTTTTCCTCTTTTCTTCTGTTTTCTCCTGTGTTCTCCTCTTTTCTCCTCTTTTCTAAACTTTTCTCCTTTTGATTCTCTTTTCTCCTCTTTCTCCTCTTTCTCCTGTTTTCTACACTTTTCTACTGTTTTCTCCTGTTTTCTCATCTTTTCTCCTTTTTTATTCTCTTTTCTCCTCTTTCTCCTCTTTCTCCTCATTTCTCATGTTTTCCACTGTTTTCTCCTGTTTTCTCCTCTTTTCTACTGTTTTCTCCTTTTTTTCCCTCTTTTCTCCTGTGTTCTCCTCTTTCTCCTCTTTCTCTTCATTTCACCTGTTTTCTCCTCTTTTCAACTGTTTTCTCCTCTTTTCTTCTCTTTTCTCCTGTTTTATCCTCTTTTCTACTGTTTTATCCTCTTTCTCCTCTTTCCTCCTCTAGTCTCCTGGGTTTCTCCACCTTTCTGTTCTTTTGTCCTCGTTTATCCTCTTTTCCACTCTTTTCTCCTGTTTTCTAATGTTTTCTCCTGTTTTCAACTGTGTTCTCCTCTTTTCTCCTCTTTTCTAAACTTTTCTCCTTTTTGATTCTCTTTTCTGCTCTTTCTCCACTTTCTCCTGTTTTCTCCACTTTTCTACTGTTTTCTCCTGTTTTCTAATCTTTTCTCCTTTTTTATTCTCTTTTCTCCTCTTTCTGCTCATTTCTCATGTTTTCCACTGTTTTCTCCTCTTTTCTACTGTTTTCTACAGTTTTGTACTCTTTTCTACTGTTTTCTACTGTTTTGTACTCTTTTCTCCTTTTTTATCTGCGTTTCTCCTCTTTTTCCTCTTTTCTTCTGTTTTCTCCTCTTTTCTCCTGTGTTCTCCTCTTTGCTCCTGTTTTATCCTCTTTCTACTGTTTTATCCTCTTTCTCCTCTTTCTCTTAATTTCACCTGTTTTCTCCTCTTTTCACCTGTTTTCTCCTCTTTTCTTCTCTTTTCTTCTCTTTTCTCCTGTTTTTATCCTCTTTTCTCCTGTGTTCTCCTCTTTTCTCCTCTTTTCTCCTGTTTTCTAATCTTTTCTCCTTTTTTTATTCTGTTTTCTCCTCTTTCTCCTCATTTCTGCTGTTTTCTCCTCTTTTCTCCTGTTTTCTCCTCTTTTCTTCTCTTTTCTCCTCTTTTCTCCTTTTTTCCCTCTTTTCTCCTGTGTTCTCCTCTTTTCTCCTCTTTTCTCCTGTTTTCTAATCTTTTCTCCTTTTTTATTCTCTTTTCTCCTCTTTCTCCTAATTTCTCATGTTTTCCACTGTTTTCTCCTGTTTTCTCCTCTTTTCTCCTGTTATCTACTGTTTGTACTCTTTTCTCCTTTTTTATCTACTTTTCTCCTCTTTTTCCTCTTTTCTTCTGTTTTCTCCTGTGTTCTCCTCTTTTCTCCAGTCTTCTACTGTTTTCTCCTCTTTTCTCCTGTTTTCTCCTCTTTTCGCCTGTGTTCTCCTCTTTTCTCCTGTTTTCTAATCTTTTCTCCTTTTTTATTCTCTTTTCTCGTCTCTTCTCCTCTTTCTCCTCCTTTCTCATGTTTTCCACTGTTTTCTCCTCTTTTCTCCTCTTTTCTACTGTTTTCTCCTGTTTTGTACTCTTTTCTCCTTTTTTATCCACTTTTCTCCTCTTTTTCCTCTTTTCTCCTGTTTTCAACTGTGTTCTCCTCTTTTCTCCTCTTTTCTAAACTTTTCTCCTTTTTGATTCTCTTTTCTGCTCTTTCTCCTCTTTCTCCTGTTTTCTCCACTTTTCTACTGTTTTCTCCTGTTTTCTAATCTTTTCTCCTTTTTTATTCTCTTTTCTCCTCTTTCTGCTCATTTCTCATGTTTTCCACTGTTTTCTACTCTTTTCTACTGTTTTCTACGGTTTTGTACTCTTTTCTACTGTTTTCTACTGTTTTGTACTCTTTTCTCCTTTTTTATCTACGTTTCTCCTCTTTTTCCTCTTTTCTTCTGTTTTCTCCTCTTTTCTCCTGTGTTCTCCTGTGTTCTCCTCTTTCCTCCTGTTTTATCCTCTTTTCTACTGTTTTATCCTCTTTCTCCTCTTTCTCTTCATTTCACCTGTTTTCTCCTCTTTTCACCTGTTTTCTCCTCTTTTCTTCTCTTTTCTTCTCTTTTCTCCTGTTTTTTTCTTCTTTTCTCCTGTGTTCTCCTCTTTTCTCCTCTTTTCTCCTGTTTTCTAATCTTTTCTCCTTTTTTATTCTCTTTTCTCCTCTTTCTCCTCATTCTCCTCATTTCTCATGTTTTCCACTGTTTTCTCCTGTTTTCTCCTCTTTTCTACTGTTTTCTACTGTTTTGTACTCTTTTCTACTGTTTTCTACTGTCTTGTACTCTTTTCTCCTTTTTTATCTACTTTTCTCCTCTTTTTCCTCTTTTCTTCTGTTTTCTCCTGTGTTCTCCTCTTTTCTCCAGTTTTCTACTGTTTTCTCCTCTTTTCTCCTGTTTTCTCCTCTTTTTGCCTGTATTCTCCTCTTTTCTCCTGTTTTCTAATCTTTTCTCCTTTTTTATTCTCTTTTCTCGTCTTTCTCCTCTTTCTCCTCCTTTCTCATGTTTTCCACTGTTTTCTCCTCTTTTCTCCTCTTTTCTACTGTTTTCTCCTGTTTTGTACTCTTTTCTCCTTTTTTATCCACTTTTCTCCTCTTTTTCCTCTTTTCTCCTGTTTTCAACTGTGTTCTCCTCTTTTCTCCTCTTTTCTAAACTTTTCTCCTTTTTGATTCTCTTTTCTGCTCTTTCTCCACTTTCTCCTGTTTTCTACACTTTCTACTGTTTTCTCCTGTTTTCTAATCTTTTCTCCTTTTTTATTCTCTTTTCTCCTCTTTCTGCTCATTTCTCATGTTTTCCACTGTTTTCTCCTCTTTTCTACTGTTTTCTACAGTTTTGTACTCTTTTCTACTGTTTTCTACTGTTTTGTACTCTTTTCTCCTTTTTATCTACGTTTCTCCTCTTTTTCCTCTTTTCTTCTGTTTTCTCCTCTTTTCTCCTCTTTTTCAACTGTGTTCTCCTCTTTTCTCCTCTTTTCTAAACTTTTCTCCTTTTTGATTCTCTTTTCTCCTCTTTCTCCTCTTTCTCCTGTTTTCTCCTCTTTTCTCCTGTTTTATCCTCTTTTCTACTGTTTTATCCTCTTTCCCTCTTTCTCTTCATTTCACCTGTTTTTTCCTCTTTTCACCTGTTTTCTCCTCTTTTCTTCTCTTTTCTCCTCTCTCCCCCTCTTTTCTCCTGTGTTCTCCTCTGTTCTCCTCTTTTCAAATCTTTTCTCATTTTTTATTCTCTTTTCTCCTCTTTCTCCTCTTTTCTACTGTTTTATCCACTATCTCCTCTTTCCTCCTCTAGTCTCCTGGGTTTCTCCACCTTTCTGTTCTTTTCTCCTCGTTTCTCCTCTTTTCCACTCTTTTCTCCTGTTTTCTAATCTTTTCTCCTTTTTTATTCTGTTTTCTCCTCTTTTCGCCTGTTTTCTCCTCTTTTCTACTGTTTCCTCCTGTTTTCTAATCTTTTGTCCTCTTTTATTCTCTTTTCTCCTCTTTCTCCTCTTTCTCATTATTTCTTCGGTTTTCTCCTCTTTTCTCCTGTTTTCTCCTCTTTTCGACTGTTTTCCTACTGTTTTGTACTCTTTTGTGCTGTTTTCTACTGTTTTGTACTCTTTTCTCCTTTTTATCTACTTTTCTCCTCTTTTTCCTCTTTTCTCCTGTTTTCTCCTCTTTTCTACTCTTTTCAACTGTGTTCTCTCTCTTTTCTCCTGTTTTATCCTCTTTTCTACTCTCTTATCCTCTTCCTCCTCTTTCTCTTCATTTCACCTGTTTTCTCCTCTTTTCACCTGTTTTCTCTTCTTTTCTTCTCTTTTCTCCTGTTTTATCCTCTTTTCTACTGTTTTCTCTTGTTTTCTAATCTTTTCTCCTTTTTTATTCTGTTTTCTCCTCTTTCTCCTCATTTCTGCTGTTTTCTCCTCTTTTCTCCTCTTTTCAACTGTGTTCTCCTCTTTTCTCCTCTTTTCTCCTCTTTTCTAAAGTTTTCTCCTTTTTGATTCTCTTTTCTCCTCTTTCTCCTCTTTCTCCTGTTTCTCCACTTTTCTACTGTTTTCTCCTGTTTTCTCATCTTTTCTCCTTTTTTATTCTCTTTTCTCCTCTTTCTCCTCATTTCTCATGTTTTCCACTGTTTTCTCCTGTTTTCTCCTCTTTTCTTCTGTTTTTCCTCTTTTCTCCTGTGTTCTCCTGGGTTCTCCTCTTTTCTCCTGTTTTATCCTCTTTCTCCTCTTTCCTCCTCTAGTCTCCTGGGTTTCTCCACCTTTCTGTTCTTTTTTCCTCATTTATCCTCTTTTCCACTCTTTTCTCCTGTTTTCTAATCTTTTCTCCTTTTTGATTCTCTTTTCACCTCTTTCTCCTCATTCTCCTGTTTCTCCACTTTTCTACTGCTTTCTATTGTTTTGTACTCCTTTTGTACTGTTTTGTACTCTTTTCTCCTTTTTTATCTACTTTTCCCCTCTTTTCGCTCTTTTCTTCTGTTTTCTCCTCTTTTCTCCTGTGTTCTCCTGCGTTCTCCTCTTTTCAACTGTGTTCTCCTCTTTTCTCCTCTTTTCTACACTTTTCTCCTTTTGATTCTCTTTTCTCCTCTTTCTCCTCTTTCTCCTGTTTCTCCACTTTTCTACTGTTTTCTCCTGTTTTCTAATCTTTTCTCCTTTTTTATTCTGTTTTCTCCTCTTTCTCCCTCATTTCTGCTGTTTTCTCCTCTTTTCTCCTCTTTTCAACTGTGTTCTCCTCTTTTCTCCTCTTTTCTAAACTTTTCTCCTTTTTGATTCTCTTTCTCCTCTTTCTCCTCATTCTCCTGTTTTCTCCACTTTTCTACTGTTTTCTCCTGTTTTCTAATCTTTTCTCCTTTTTTATTCTCTTTTCTCCTCTTTCTCCTCATTTCTCATGTTTTCCACTGTTTTCTCCTGTTTTCTCCTCTTTTCTACTGTTTTCTACTGTTTTGTACTCTTTTCTACTGTTTTCTACTGTTTTGTACTCTTTTCTCCTTTTTTATCTACTTTTCTCCTCTTTTCCTCTTTTCTTCTGTTTTCTCCTGTGTTCTCCTCTTTTCTCCTGTTTTATCCTCTTTTCTACTGTTTTATCCTCTTTCCCCTCTTTCTCTTCATTTCACCTGTTTTTTCCTCTTTTCACCTGTTTTCTCCTCTTTTCTTCTCTTTTCTCCTCTTTTCTCCTTTTTCCCCCCTCTTTTCTCCTGTGTTCTCCTGTGTTCTCCTCTTTTCAAATCTTTTCTCATTTTTTATTCTCTTTTCTCCTCTTTCTCCTCTTTCTCTTCATTTCACCTGTTTTCTCCTCTTTTCACCTGTTTTCTCCTCTTTTCTTCTCTTTTCTCCTGTTTTATCCTTTTTTCTACTGTTTTATCCTCTATCTCCTCTTTCCTCCTCTAGTCTCCTGGTTTTCTCCACCTTTCTGTTCTTTTCTCCTCGTTTCTCCTCTTTTCCACTCTTTTCTCCTGTTTTCTAATCTTTTCTCCTTTTTAATTCTGTTTTCTCCTCTTTTCGCCTGTTTTCTCCTCTTTTCTACTGTTTTCTACAGTTTTGTACTCTTTTCTACTGTTTTCTACTGTTTTGTACTCTTTTCTCCTTTTTTATCTACTTTTCTCCTCTTTTTCCTCTTTTCTTCTGTTTTCTCCTCTTTTCTCCTGTGTTCTCCTGGGTTCTCCTCTTTCTCCTGTTTTATCCTGTTTTCTACTGTTTTATCCTCTTTCTCCTCTTTCCTCCTCTAGTCTCCTGGGTTTCTCCACCTTTCTGTTCTTTTCTCCTCGTTTCTCCACTTTTCTCCTGTGTTCTCCTGTTTTCTCCTCTTTTTTACTCTTTTCAACTGTATTCTCCTCTTTTCTCCTGTTTTATCCTCTTTTCTACTGTCTTATCCTCTTTCTCCTCTTTCTCTTCATTTCACCTGTTTTCTCCTCTTTTCACCTGTTTTCTCTTCTTTTCTTCTCTTTTCTCCTGTTTTATCCTCTTTTCTACTGTTTTCTCCTGTTTTCTAATCTTTTCTCCTTTTTTATTCTGTTTTCTCCTCTTTCTCCTCATTTTCTGCTGTTTTCTCCTCTTTTCTCCTCTTTTCAACTGTGTTCTCCTCTTTTCTCCTCTTTTCTCCTCTTTTCTAAACTTTTCTCCTTTTTGATTCTCTTTTCTCCTCTTTCTCCTGTTTTCTCCACTTTTCTACTGTTTTCTACTGTTTTGTACTCTTTTCTCCTTTTTTATCTACGTTTCTCCTCTTTTTCCTCTTTTCTTCTGTTTTCTCCTCTTTTCTCCTGTGTTCTCCTGTGTTCTCCTCTTTCCTCCTGTTTTATCCTCTTTTCTACTGTTTTATCCTCTTTCTCCTCTTTCTCTTCATTTCACCTGTTTTCTCCTCTTTTCACCTGTTTTCTCCTCTTTTCTTCTCTTTTCTTCTCTTTTCTCCTGTTTTTTTCCTCTTTTCTCCTGTGTTCTCCTCTTTTCTCCTCTTTTCTCCTGTTTTCTAATCTTTTCTCCTTTTTTATTCTCTTTTCTCCTCTTTCTCCTCTTTCTCCTCATTTCTCATGTTTTCCACTGTTTTCTCCTGTTTTCTCCTCTTTTCTACTGTTTTCTACTGTTTTGTACTCTTTTCTACTGTTTTCTACTGTTTTGAACTCTTTTCTCCTTTTTTATCTACTTTTCTCCTCTTTTTCCTCTTTTCTTCTGTTTTCTCCTGTGTTCTCCTCTTTTCTCCTGTTTTCAACTGTGTTCTCCTCTTTTCGCCTCTTTTCTAAACTTTTCTCCTTTTGATTCTCTTTTCTCCCCTTTCTCCTCTTTCTCTTCATTTCACCTGTTTTCTCCTCTTTTCACCTGTTTTCTCCTCTTTTCTTCTCTTTTCTCCTGTTTTATCCTCTTTTCTACTGTTTTATCCTCTTTCTCCTCTTTCCTCCTCTCGTCTCCTGGGTTTCTCTACCTTTCTGTTCTTTTCTCCTCGTTTATCCTCTTTTCCACTCTTTTCTCCTGTTTTCTAATCTTTCTCCTTTTTTATTCTGTTTTCTCCTCTTTCTCCTCATTTCTGCTGTTTTCTCCTCTTTTTCCTCTTTTCTTCTGTTTTCTCCTCTTTTCTCCTGTGTTCTCCTGTGTTCTCCTCTTTTCTCCTGTTTTATCCTCTTTTCTACTGTTTTATCCTCTTTCCCCTC
>NW_027310828.1:30000-32500 GCF_047496795.1 Chiloscyllium punctatum | reverse complement strand
GTGTGTGTGTGAGAGAGAGACTGTGTGTGTGAGAGAGAGAGAGACTGTGTGTGAGAGAGAGAGACTGTGTGTGTGAGAGAGAGACTGTGTGTGTGAGAGAGAGAGAGACTGTGTGTGTGTGAGAGAGAGACTGTGTGTGTGAGAGAGAGAGAGACTGTGTGTGTGTATGTGAGAGAGACTGTGTGTGTATGTGAGAGAGAGAGAGACTGTGTGTGTGAGAGAGAGAGACTGTGTGTGTGTGAGAGAGAGACTGTGTGTGTGAGAGAGAGAGAGACTGTGTGTGTGAGAGAGAGAGAGACTGTGTGTGTGAGAGAGAGAGAGACTTTGTGTGTGAGAGAGAGAGACTGTGTGTGTGAGAGAGAGACTGTGTGTGTGCGAGAGAGAGGAACTGTGTGTGTGAGAGGGAGTATGTGTGTGTGAGAAAGTGACTGTTTGTGTGTGAGAGAGAGAGACTGTGTGTGTGTATCTGAGAGAGACTGTGTGTGTGAAAGAGGGACAGTGTGTGTGTGAGAGAGAGAGAGACTGTGTGTGAGTGAGAGAGAGATTGTGTGTGTGTGTGAGAGAGAGAGAGACTGTGTGTGTGAGAGAGAGACTGTGTGTGTGAGAGAGAGAGACTGTGTGTGTGAGAGAGAGAGAGATTGTGTGTGTGCGAGAGAGAGGGACTGTGTGTGTGAGAGAGAGAGACTGTTGCGTGTGAGAGAGAGACTGTGTGTGAGAGAGAGAGACTGTGTGTGTGAGAGAGAGAGACTGTGTGTGTGAGAGAGAGAGAGATTGTGTGTGTGCGAGAGAGAGGGACTGTGTGTGTGTAAAAGAGAGAGGGACTGTGTGTGTGAGAGGGACTATGTGTGTGTGTGTGAGAGAGAGAGAGACGGTGTGTGTATGTCAGAGAGACTGTGTGTGTGAAAGCGGGACAGTGTGTGTGTGAGAGAGAGAGAGACTGTGGGTGTGTGAGAGAGAGAGACTGTGCGTGTGTGAGAGAGAGAGACTGTGTGTGTGTGAGAGAGAGAGACTGTGTGTGTGTATGTGAGAGAGACTGTGTGTGTGTGAGAGAGAGGGACAGTGTGTGTGTGTGAGAGAGAGACTGTGTGTGTGTGAGAGAGAGAGACTGTGTGTGTGTGTGAGAGAGAGAGACTGTGCGTGTGTGAGAGAGAGAGACTGTGTGTGTTTGTGAGAGAGAGAGACTGTGTGTGTGTGAGAGAGAGAGACTGTGTGTGTGTATGTGAGAGAGACTGTGTGTGTGTGAGAGAGAGAGACTGTGTGTGTGAGAGAGAGAGAGAGACTGTGTGTGAGAGAGAGAGAGACTGTGTGTGTATGTGTGAGAGAGAGAGAGACTGTGTGTGTGAAAGAGAGACTGTGTGTGTGCGAGAGAGAGGGACTGTGTGTGTGTGTGAGAGAGAGAGAGAGACTGTGTGTGTGTGAGAGAGATATGTGTGTGTGCAAGAGAGAGACTGTGTGTGCGAGAGAGAGGGACTGTGTGTGTGTAAGAGAGAGAGAGAGACTGTGTGTGTGAGAGAGAAGGACAGTGTGTGTGTGTGAGAGAGAGAGGGACTGTGTGTGTGTGTGTAAGAGAGAGAGAGAGAGACTGTGTGTGTGAGAGAGAGACTGTGTGTGTGTGAGATAGAGACTGTGTGTGTATGTGAGACAGAGAGAGACTGTGTGTGAGAGAGAGGGACTGTGTGTGAGAGAGAGAGACTGTGTGTGTAAGAGAGAGGGACTGTGTGTGTGTAAAATGGGAGAGGGACTGTGTGTGTGAGAGTGAGTATGTGTGTGTGAGAGAGTGACTGTGTGTGTGTATGTGAAGGGACTGTGTGTGTGTGAAAGAGGGACAGTGTGTGTGTGTGAGAGACAGAGAGACTGTGTGTGAGAGAGAGAGAGATTGCGTGTGTGAGAGAGTGAGAGAGACTGTGTGTGTGAGAGAGAGACTGTGTGTGTGTGAGATAGAGACTGTGTGTGTATGTGAGACAGAGAGAGAGACTGTGTGTGTGAGAGAGAGACTGTGTGTGTATGTGAGAGAGACTGTGTGTGTGAGAGAGAGACTGTGTGTGAGAGAGAGAGGGACAGTGTGTGTGTGTGTGAGAGAGAAAGACTGTGTGTGTGTGAGATAGAGACTGTGTGTGTATGTGAGACAGAGAGAGAGACTGTGTGTGAGAGAGAAAGACTGTGTGTGAGAGAGAGAGAGAGACTGTGTGTGCGAGAGAGAGGGACTGTGTGTGTGTAAAAGCGAGAGGGACTGTGTGTGTGAGAGGGAGTATGTGTGTGTGAGAGAGAGACTGTGTGTGTGAGAGAGAGAGATTGTGTGTGTGAGAGAGAGAGAGACTCTGTGTGTGTGTGTGAGAGAGAGACTGTGTGTGTGAGAGAGAGACTGTGTGTGTGTGAAAGAGGGACAGTGTGTGTGTGTGTGTGAGAGAGAGAGACTGTGTGTGAGAGTGAGAGAGACTCTGTGTGTGTGTGTGAGAGAGAGACTGTGTGTGTGAGAGAGAGACTGTGTGTGTGAGAGAGA
>NW_027310828.1:7500-22500 GCF_047496795.1 Chiloscyllium punctatum | reverse complement strand
TGAGGGAGAGGGACAATGTGAGCGTGAGAGAGAGGGACTATGTGTGTGTGAGGGAGAGGGACTATGTGAGCGTGAGAGAGAGGGACAATGTGTGTGTGAGAGAGAGGGACAATGTGTGTGTGAGGGAGAGGGACAATGTGAGTGTGAGAGAGAGGGACAATGTGTGTGTGAGAGAGAGGGACAATGTGAGCGTGAGAGAGAGGGACAATGTGTGTGTGAGAGAGAGGGACTATGTGTGTGTGAGAGAGAGGGACAATGTGAGCGTGAGAGAGAGGGACAATGTGTGTGTGAGAGAGAGGGACTATGTGTGTGTGAGAGAGAGGGACAATGTGAGCGTGCAGAGAGGGACTATGTGTGTGTGAGAGAGAGGGACTATGTGTGTGTGAGAGAGAGGGACAATGTGTGTGTGAGAGAGAGGGACAATGTGTGTGTGAGAGAGAGGGACTATGTGTGTGTGAGAGAGAGGAACTATGTGTGTGTGAGAGAGGGACAATGTGAGCGTGAGAGAGAGGGACTATGTGAGCGTGAGAGAGAGGGACAATGTGTGTGTGAGAGAGAGGGTCTATGTGTGTGTGAGAGAGAGGGACAATGTGTGTGTGAGAGAGAGGGTCTATGTGTGTGTGAGAGAGAGGGACTATGTGAGTGTGAGAGCGAGGGACAATGTGTGTGTGAGGGAGAGGGACTATGTGAGCGTGAGAGAGAGGGTCGATGTGTGTGTGAGGGAGAGGGACAATGTGTGTGTGAGAGAGAGGGACAATGTGTGTGTGAGAGAGAGGGACAATGTGTGTGTGAGAGAGAGGGACTATGTGAGTGTGAGAGCGAGGGACAATGTGTGTGTGAGGGAGAGGGACAATGTGTGCGTGAGAGAGAGGGACAATGTGAGCGTGAGAGAGAGGGACTATGTGAGTGTGAGAGAGAGGGACTGTGTGAGCGTGAGAGAGAGGGACAATGTGTGTGTGAGGGAGAGGGACTATGTGAGCGTGAGAGAGAGGGACAATGTGTGTGAGAGAGAGGGACTATGTGTGTGTGAGAGAGAGGGACTATGTGTGTGTGAGAGAGAGGGACAATGTGAGCGTGAGAGAGAGGGGCAATGTGTGTGTGAGAGAGAGGGAGTATGTGAGCGTGAGAGAGAGGGACAATGTGTGTGTGAGGGAGAGGGACTATGTGTGCGTGAGAGAGAGGGACAATGTGTGTGAGAGAGAGGGACTATGTGTGTGTGAGAGAGACGGACTATGTGTGTGTGAGAGAGAGGGACAATGTGTGTGTGAGAGAGAGGGACAATGTGTGTGTGTGAGAGAGAGGGAAAATGTGAGCGTGAGAGAGAGGGGCAATGTGTGTGTGAGAGAGAGGGAGTATGTGAGCGTGAGAGAGAGGGACAATGTGTGTGTGAGAGAGAGGGACTATGTGAGTGTGAGAGAGAGGGACAATGTGTGTGTGAGGGAGAGGGACAATGTGTGTGTGAGGGAGAGGGACAATGTGTGTGTGAGAGAGAGGGACAATGTGTGTGTGAGAGAGAGGGACAATGTGAGTGTGAGAGAGAGGGACAATGTGTGTGTGAGAGAGAGGGACTCTGTGTGCGTGAGAGAGACGGACAATGTGTGCGTGAGAGAGAGGGACAATGTGAGTGTGAGAGAGATGGACTATGTGAGCGTGAGAGAGAGGGACAATGTGTGTGTGAGGGAGAGGGACAATGTGAGCGTGAGAGAGAGGGACAATGTGTGTGTGAGAGAGAGGGACTATGTGTGTGTGAGAGAGAGGGACAATGTGTGTGTGAGGGAGAGGGACTATGTGAGCGTGAGAGAGAGGGACAATGTGTGTGTGAGAGAGAGGGACAATGTGTGTGTGAGAGAGAGGGACAATGTGTGTGTGAGAGAGAGGGACAATGTGAGTGTGAGAGAGAGGGACAATGTGTGTGTGAGAGAGAGGGACTCTGTGTGCGTGAGAGAGACGGACAATGTGTGCGTGAGAGAGAGGGACAATGTGAGTGTGAGAGAGATGGACTATGTGAGCGTGAGAGAGAGGGACAATGTGTGTGTGAGGGAGAGGGACAATGTGAGCGTGAGAGAGAGGGACAATGTGTGTGTGAGAGAGAGGGACTATGTGTGTGTGAGAGAGAGGGACAATGTGTGTGTGAGGGAGAGGGACTATGTGAGCGTGAGAGAGAGGGACAATGTGTGTGTGAGAGAGAGGGACAATGTGTGTGTGAGGGAGAGGGACAATGTGAGCGTGAGAGAGAGGGACAATGTGTGTGTGAGAGAGAGGGACAATGTGTGTGTGAGAGAGAGGGACTATGTGTGTGTGAGGGAGAGGGACTATGTGAGCGTGAGAGAGAGGGACAATGTGTGTGTGAGAGAGAGGGACAATGTGTGTGTGAGGGAGAGGGACAATGTGAGTGTGAGAGAGAGGGACAATGTGTGTGTGAGAGAGAGGGACAATGTGAGCGTGAGAGAGAGGGACAATGTGTGTGTGAGAGAGAGGGACTATGTGTGTGTGAGAGAGAGGGACAATGTGAGCGTGAGAGAGAGGGACAATGTGTGTGTGAGAGAGAGGGACTATGTGTGTGTGAGAGAGAGGGACAATGTGAGCGTGCAGAGAGGGACTATGTGTGTGTGAGAGAGAGGGACTATGTGTGTGTGAGAGAGAGGGACAATGTGTGTGTGAGAGAGAGGGACTATGTGTGTGTGAGAGAGAGGAACTATGTGTGTGTGAGAGAGGGACAATGTGAGCGTGAGAGAGAGGGACTATGTGAGCGTGAGAGAGAGGGACAATGTGTGTGTGAGAGAGAGGGTCTATGTGTGTGTGAGAGAGAGGGACAATGTGTGTGTGAGAGAGAGGGTCTATGTGTGTGTGAGAGAGAGGGACTATGTGAGTGTGAGAGCGAGGGACAATGTGTGTGTGAGGGAGAGGGACTATGTGAGCGTGAGAGAGAGGGTCGATGTGTGTGTGAGGGAGAGGGACAATGTGTGTGTGAGAGAGAGGGACAATGTGTGTGTGAGAGAGAGGGACAATGTGTGTGTGAGAGAGAGGGACTATGTGAGTGTGAGAGCGAGGGACAATGTGTGTGTGAGGGAGAGGGACAATGTGTGCGTGAGAGAGAGGGACAATGTGAGCGTGAGAGAGAGGGACTATGTGAGTGTGAGAGAGAGGGACTGTGTGAGCGTGAGAGAGAGGGACAATGTGTGTGTGAGGGAGAGGGACTATGTGAGCGTGAGAGAGAGGGACAATGTGTGTGAGAGAGAGGGACTATGTGTGTGTGAGAGAGAGGGACTATGTGTGTGTGAGAGAGAGGGACAATGTGAGCGTGAGAGAGAGGGGCAATGTGTGTGTGAGAGAGAGGGAGTATGTGAGCGTGAGAGAGAGGGACAATGTGTGTGTGAGGGAGAGGGACTATGTGTGCGTGAGAGAGAGGGACAATGTGTGTGAGAGAGAGGGACTATGTGTGTGTGAGAGAGACGGACTATGTGTGTGTGAGAGAGAGGGACAATGTGTGTGTGAGAGAGAGGGACAATGTGTGTGTGTGAGAGAGAGGGAAAATGTGAGCGTGAGAGAGAGGGGCAATGTGTGTGTGAGAGAGAGGGAGTATGTGAGCGTGAGAGAGAGGGACAATGTGTGTGTGAGAGAGAGGGACTATGTGAGTGTGAGAGAGAGGGACAATGTGTGTGTGAGGGAGAGGGACAATGTGTGTGTGAGGGAGAGGGACAATGTGTGTGTGAGGGAGAGGGACAATGTGTGTGTGAGAGAGAGGGACAATGTGTGTGTGAGAGAGAGGGACAATGTGTGTGTGAGAGAGAGGGACAATGTGAGTGTGAGAGAGAGGGACAATGTGTGTGTGAGAGAGAGGGACTCTGTGTGCGTGAGAGAGACGGACAATGTGTGCGTGAGAGAGAGGGACAATGTGAGTGTGAGAGAGATGGACTATGTGAGCGTGAGAGAGAGGGACAATGTGTGTGTGAGGGAGAGGGACAATGTGAGCGTGAGAGAGAGGGACAATGTGTGTGTGAGAGAGAGGGACTATGTGTGTGTGAGAGAGAGGGACAATGTGTGTGTGAGGGAGAGGGACTATGTGAGCGTGAGAGAGAGGGACAATGTGTGTGTGAGAGAGAGGGACAATGTGTGTGTGAGAGAGAGGGACAATGTGTGTGTGAGAGAGAGGGACAATGTGAGTGTGAGAGAGAGGGACAATGTGTGTGTGAGAGAGAGGGACTCTGTGTGCGTGAGAGAGACGGACAATGTGTGCGTGAGAGAGAGGGACAATGTGAGTGTGAGAGAGATGGACTATGTGAGCGTGAGAGAGAGGGACAATGTGTGTGTGAGGGAGAGGGACAATGTGAGCGTGAGAGAGAGGGACAATGTGTGTGTGAGAGAGAGGGACTATGTGTGTGTGAGAGAGAGGGACAATGTGTGTGTGAGGGAGAGGGACTATGTGAGCGTGAGAGAGAGGGACAATGTGTGTGTGAGAGAGAGGGACAATGTGTGTGTGAGGGAGAGGGACAATGTGAGCGTGAGAGAGAGGGACAATGTGTGTGTGAGAGAGAGGGACAATGTGTGTGTGAGAGAGAGGGACTATGTGTGTGTGAGGGAGAGGGACTATGTGAGCGTGAGAGAGAGGGACAATGTGTGTGTGAGAGAGAGGGACAATGTGTGTGTGAGGGAGAGGGACAATGTGAGTGTGAGAGAGAGGGACAATGTGTGTGTGAGAGAGAGGGACAATGTGAGCGTGAGAGAGAGGGACAATGTGTGTGTGAGAGAGAGGGACTATGTGTGTGTGAGAGAGAGGGACAATGTGAGCGTGAGAGAGAGGGACAATGTGTGTGTGAGAGAGAGGGACTATGTGTGTGTGAGAGAGAGGGACAATGTGAGCGTGCAGAGAGGGACTATGTGTGTGTGAGAGAGAGGGACTATGTGTGTGTGAGAGAGAGGGACAATGTGTGTGTGAGAGAGAGGGACTATGTGTGTGTGAGAGAGAGGAACTATGTGTGTGTGAGAGAGGGACAATGTGAGCGTGAGAGAGAGGGACTATGTGAGCGTGAGAGAGAGGGACAATGTGTGTGTGAGAGAGAGGGTCTATGTGTGTGTGAGAGAGAGGGACAATGTGTGTGTGAGAGAGAGGGTCTATGTGTGTGTGAGAGAGAGGGACTATGTGAGTGTGAGAGCGAGGGACAATGTGTGTGTGAGGGAGAGGGACTATGTGAGCGTGAGAGAGAGGGTCGATGTGTGTGTGAGGGAGAGGGACAATGTGTGTGTGAGAGAGAGGGACAATGTGTGTGTGAGAGAGAGGGACAATGTGTGTGTGAGAGAGAGGGACTATGTGAGTGTGAGAGCGAGGGACAATGTGTGTGTGAGGGAGAGGGACAATGTGTGCGTGAGAGAGAGGGACAATGTGAGCGTGAGAGAGAGGGACTATGTGAGTGTGAGAGAGAGGGACTGTGTGAGCGTGAGAGAGAGGGACAATGTGTGTGTGAGGGAGAGGGACTATGTGAGCGTGAGAGAGAGGGACAATGTGTGTGAGAGAGAGGGACTATGTGTGTGTGAGAGAGAGGGACTATGTGTGTGTGAGAGAGAGGGACAATGTGAGCGTGAGAGAGAGGGGCAATGTGTGTGTGAGAGAGAGGGAGTATGTGAGCGTGAGAGAGAGGGACAATGTGTGTGTGAGGGAGAGGGACTATGTGTGCGTGAGAGAGAGGGACAATGTGTGTGAGAGAGAGGGACTATGTGTGTGTGAGAGAGACGGACTATGTGTGTGTGAGAGAGAGGGACAATGTGTGTGTGAGAGAGAGGGACAATGTGTGTGTGTGAGAGAGAGGGAAAATGTGAGCGTGAGAGAGAGGGGCAATGTGTGTGTGAGAGAGAGGGAGTATGTGAGCGTGAGAGAGAGGGACAATGTGTGTGTGAGAGAGAGGGACTATGTGAGTGTGAGAGAGAGGGACAATGTGTGTGTGAGGGAGAGGGACAATGTGTGTGTGAGGGAGAGGGACAATGTGTGTGTGAGAGAGAGGGACAATGTGTGTGTGAGAGAGAGGGACAATGTGAGTGTGAGAGAGAGGGACAATGTGTGTGTGAGAGAGAGGGACTCTGTGTGCGTGAGAGAGACGGACAATGTGTGCGTGAGAGAGAGGGACAATGTGAGTGTGAGAGAGATGGACTATGTGAGCGTGAGAGAGAGGGACAATGTGTGTGTGAGGGAGAGGGACAATGTGAGCGTGAGAGAGAGGGACAATGTGTGTGTGAGAGAGAGGGACAATGTGAGTGTGAGAGAGAGGGACAATGTGTGTGTGAGAGAGAGGGACAATGTGTGTGTGAGAGAGAGGGACTATGTGTGCCTGAGAGAGAGGGACAATGTGAGTGTGAGAGAGAGGGACAATGTGTGTGTGAGAGAGAGGGACAATGTGTGTGTGAGAGAGAGGGTCTATGTGTGTGTGAGGGAGAGGGACAATGTGAGCGTGAGAGAGAGGGTCAATGTGTGTGTGAGGGAGAGGGACAATGTGTGTGTGAGAGACAGGGACAATGAGTGTGTGAGAGACAGGGACAATGTGTGTGTGAGAGAGAGGGTCTATGTGTGTGTGAGAGAGAGGGACAATGTGTGTGTGAGAGAGAGGGACAATGTGTGTGTGTGAGAGAGAGGGAAAATGTGAGCGTGAGAGAGAGGGGCAATGTGTGTGTGAGAGAGAGGGAGTATGTGAGCGTGAGAGAGAGGGACAATGTGTGTGTGAGAGAGAGGGACTATGTGAGTGTGAGAGAGAGGGACAATGTGTGTGTGAGGGAGAGGGACAATGTGTGTGTGAGAGAGAGGGACAATGTGAGTGTGAGAGAGAGGGACAATGTGTGTGTGAGAGAGAGGGACAATGTGTGTGTGAGAGAGAGGGACAATGTGTGTGTGAGAGAGAGGGTCTATGTGTGTGTGAGGGAGAGGGACAATGTGAGCGTGAGAGAGAGGGTCAATGTGTGTGTGAGGGAGAGGGACAATGTGTGTGTGAGAGACAGGGACAATGAGTGTGTGAGAGACAGGGACAATGTGTGTGTGAGAGAGAGGGTCTATGTGTGTGTGAGAGAGAGGGACAATGTGTGTGTGAGGGAGAGGGACAATGTGTGTGTGAGAGAGAGGGACAATGTGTGTGTGAGGGAGAGGGACAATGTGTGTGTGAGAGAGAGGGACAATGTGTGTGTGAGAGAGAGGGACAATGTGTGCGTGAGAGAGAGGGACAATGTGTGCGTGAGAGAGAGGGACATGGTGTGCGTGAGAGAGAGCGACAATGTGTGTGTGAGAGAGAGGGACAATGTGAGCGTGAGAGAGAGGGACAATGTGTGTGTGAGAGAGAGGGACAATGTGTGCGTGAGAGAGAGGGACAATGTGTGTGTGAGAGAGAGGGACAATGTGTGTGTGAGAGAGAGGGACAATGTGTGTGTGAGGGAGAGGGACTATGTGTGTGTGAGGGAGAGGGACTATGTGTGTGTGAGGGAGAGGGACAATGTGTGCGTGAGAGAGAGGGAGAATGTGTGCGTGAGAGAGAGGGACAATGTGTGTGTGAGGGAGAGGGACTATGTGAGCGTGAGAGAGAGGGACAATGTGTGTGAGAGAGAGGGACTCTGTGTGTGTGAGAGAGAGGGACTATGTGAGCGTGAGAGAGAGGGACAATGTGTGTGTGAGAGAGAGGGACAATGTGTGTGTGTGAGAGAGAGGGACAATGTGAGCGTGAGAGAGAGGGGCAATGTGTGTGTGAGAGAGAGGGAGTATGTGAGCGTGAGAGAGAGGGACAATGTGTGTGTGAGGGAGAGGGACAATGTGTGTGTGAGAGAGAGGGACGATGTGAGTGTGAGAGAGAGGGACAATGTGTGTGTGAGGGAGAGGGACAATGTGAGCGTGAGAGAGAGGGACTATGTGAGCGTGAGAGAGAGGGACAATGTGTGTGTGAGAGAGAGGGACAATGTGAGTGTGAGAGAGAGGGACAATGTGTGTGTGAGAGAGAGGGACTATGTGTGCGTGAGAGAGAGGGACAATGTGTGTATGAGAGAGAGGGACTATGTGAGTGTGAGAGAGAGGGACAATGTGTGTGTGAGAGAGAGGGACAATGTGAGCGTGAGAGAGAGGGACTATGTGAGTGTGAGAGAGAGGGTCTATGTGAGCGTGAGAGAGAGGGACAATGTGTGTGTGAGAGAGAGGGACTATGTGAGTGTGAGAGAGAGGGTCTATGTGTGTGTGAGAGTGAGGGACAATGTGTGTGTGAGAGAGAGGGACAATGTGAGTGTGAGAGAGAGGGACTATGTGAGTGTGAGAGAGAGTGACTATGTGAGCGTGAGGGAAAGGGACAATGTGTTTGTGAGAGAGAGGGACTATGTGAGCGTGAGAGAGAGGGACTATGTGAGTGTGAGAGAGAGGGTCTATGTGTGTGTGAGAGTGAGGGACAATGTGTGTGTGAGAGAGAGGGACTATGTGAGCGTGAGAGAGAGGGACTATGTGAGCGTGAGAGAGAGGGACTATGTGAGCGTGAGAGAGAGGGACAATGTGTGTGTGAGAGAGAGGGACAATGTGTGAGTGAGAGAGAGGGTCGATGTGTGTGTGAGAGAGAGGGACAATGTGTGCGTGAGAGAGAGGGACTATGTGTGTGTGAGAGAGAGAGGGACAATGTATGTGTGAGAGAGAGAGGGACAATGTGTGTGTGAGAGAGAGGGACAATGTGTGCGTGAGAGAGAGGGACAATGTGTGTGTGAGAGAGAGGGACAATGTGTGCGTGAGAGAGAGGGACAATGTGTGCGTGAGAGAGAGAGACTATGTGTGAGTGAGAGAGAGGTTCGATGTGTGTGTGAGAGAGAGGGACAATGTGTGCGTGAGAGAGAGAGGGACAATGTATGTGTGAGAGAGAGAGGGACAATGTGTGTGTGAGAGAGAGGGACAATGTGTGCGTGAGAGAGAGGGACAATGTGTGTGTGAGAGAGAGGGACAATGTGTGCGTGAGAGAGAGGGACAATGTGTGCGTGAGAGAGAGAGACTATGTGTGAGTGAGAGAGAGGTTCGATGTGTGTGTGAGAGAGAGGGACAATGTGTGCGTGAGAGAGAGGGACTATGTGTGTGTGAGAGAGAGAGGGACAATGTATGTGTGAGAGAGAGAGCGACAATGTGTGTGTGAGAGAGAGGGACTATGTGAGTGTGAGAGAGAGGGTCTATGTGTGTGTGAGAGAGAGGGTCGATGTGTGTGTGAGAGAGAGGGACAATGTGTGCGTGAGAGAGAGGGACTATGTGTGTGTGTAAGAGAGAGAGGGACAATGTGTGTGTGAGAGAGAGGGACAATGTGTGAGTGAGAGAGAGGGTCGATGTGTGTGTGAGAGAGAGGGACAATGTGTGCGTGAGAGAGAGGGACTATGTGTGTGTGAGAGAGAGAGGGACAATGTATGTGTGAGAGAGAGAGGGACAATATGTGTGTGAGAGAGAGGGACAATGTGTGTGTGAGAGAGAGGGACAATGTGAGTGTGAGAGAGAGGGACTATGTGAGTGTGAGAGAGAGTGACTATGTGAGCGTGAGGGAAAGGGACAATGTGTTTGTGAGAGAGAGGGACTATGTGAGCGTGAGAGAGAGGGACTATGTGAGTGTGAGAGAGAGGGTCTATGTGTGTGTGAGAGTGAGGGACAATGTGTGTGTGAGAGAGAGGGACTATGTGAGCGTGAGAGAGAGGGACTATGTGAGCGTGAGAGAGAGGGACTATGTGAGCGTGAGAGAGAGGGACAATGTGTGTGTGAGAGAGAGGGACAATGTGTGAGTGAGAGAGAGGGTCGATGTGTGTGTGAGAGAGAGGGACAATGTGTGCGTGAGAGAGAGGGACTATGTGTGTGTGAGAGAGAGAGGGACAATGTATGTGTGAGAGAGAGAGGGACAATGTGTGTGTGAGAGAGAGGGACAATGTGTGCGTGAGAGAGAGGGACAATGTGTGTGTGAGAGAGAGGGACAATGTGTGCGTGAGAGAGAGGGACAATGTGTGCGTGAGAGAGAGAGACTATGTGTGAGTGAGAGAGAGGGTCGATGTGTGTGTGAGAGAGAGGGACAATGTGTGCGTGAGAGAGAGGGACTATGTGTGTGTGAGAGAGAGAGGGACAATGTATGTGTGAGAGAGAGAGCGACAATGTGTGTGTGAGAGAGAGGGACTATGTGAGTGTGAGAGAGAGGGTCTATGTGTGTGTGAGAGAGAGGGTCGATGTGTGTGTGAGAGAGAGGGACAATGTGTGCGTGAGAGAGAGGGACTATGTGTGTGTGTAAGAGAGAGAGGGACAATGTGTGTGTGAGAGAGAGGGACAATGTGTGAGTGAGAGAGAGGGTCGATGTGTGTGTGAGAGAGAGGGACAATGTGTGCGTGAGAGAGAGGGACTATGTGTGTGTGAGAGAGAGAGGGACAATGTATGTGTGAGAGAGAGAGGGACAATATGTGTGTGAGAGAGAGGGACAATGTGTGTGTGAGAGAGAGGGACAATGTGTGCGTGAGAGAGAGGGACAATGTGTGTGTGAGAGAGAGGGACTATGTGAGCGTGAGAGAGAGGGTCGATGTGTGTGTGAGAGAGAGGGACAATGTGTGCGTGTGAGAGAGGGACTATGTGTGTGTGAGAGAGAGAGGGACAATGTGTGTGTGAGAGAGAGGGACAATGTGTGCGTGAGAGAGAGGGACAATGTGTGTGAGAGAGAGAGGGACTATGTGAGCGTGAGAGAGAGGGACTATGTGAGCGTGAGAGAGAGGGACAATGTGTGCGTGAGAGAGAGGGACAATGTGTGCGTGAGAGAGAGGGACAATGTGTGTGTGAGAGAGAGGGACTATGTGAGCGTGAGAGAGAGGGACTATGTGAGCGTGAGAGAGAGGGACTATGTGAGCGTGAGAGAGAGGGACGATGTGAGCGTGAGAGAGAGGGACAATGTGTGTGTGAGAGAGAGGGACAATGTGTGAGTGAGAGAGAGGGACAGTGTGTGCGTGAGAGAGAGGGACTATGTGTGTGTGAGAGAGAGAGGGACAATGTATGTGTGAGGGAGAGAGGGACAATGTGTGTGTGAGAGAGAGGGACAATGTGTGCGTGAGAGAGAGGGACAATGTGTGCGTGAGAGAGAGGGACAATGTGTGTGTGAGAGCGAGGGACTATGTGAGCGTGAGAGAGAGGAACTATGTGAGCGTGAGAGAGAGGGACAATGTGTGTGTGAGAGAGAGGAACAATGTGTGAGTGAGAGAGAGGGTCGATGTGTGTGTGAGAGAGAGGGACAATGTGTGCGTGAGAGAGAGGGACTATGTGTGTGTGAGAGAGAGAGGGACAATGTATGTGTGAGAGAGAGAGGGACAATGTGTGTGTGAGAGAGAGGGACAATGTGTGCGTGAGAGAGAGGGACAATGTGTGTGTGAGAGAGAGGGACAATGTGAGCGTGAGAGAGAGGGACTATGTGAGTGTGAGAGAGAGGGTCTATGTGTGTGTGAGAGTGAGGGACAATGTGTGTGTGAGAGAGAGGGACAATGTGAGTGTGAGAGAGAGGGACTATGTGAGTGTGAGAGAGAGTGACTATGTGAGCGTGAGGGAGAGGGACAATGTGTGTGTGAGAGAGAGGGACTATGTGAGCGTGAGAGAGAGGGACTATGTGAGTGTGAGAGAGAGGGTCTATGTGTGTGTGAGAGAGAGGGACAATGTGTGTGTGAGAGTGAGGGACAATGTGTGTGTGAGAGTGAGGGACAATGTGTGTGTGAGAGTGAGGGCACAATGTGTGTGTGAGAGTGAGGGCACAATGTGAGTGTGAGAGAGAGGGACTATGTGAGCGTGAGAGAGAGGGACTATGTGAGCGTGAGAGAGAGGGACTATGTGTGTGTGAGAGAGAGGGACAATGTGAGCGTGTGAGAGAGGGACTATGTGAGCGTGAGAGAGAGGGACTATGTGTGTGTGAGAGAGAGGGACAATGTGAGCGTAAGAGAGAGGGACAATGTGAGCGTGAGAGAGAGGGACTATGTGTGTGTGAGTGAGAGGGACAATGTGTGTGTGAGGGAGAGGGACAATGTGAGCGTGAGAGAGAGGGACTATGTGTGTGTGAGAGAGAGGGACAATGTGTGTGTGAGAGAGAGGGACAATGTGTGTGTGAGAGAGAGGGACAATGTGAGCATGAGAGAGAGGGACAATGTGTGTGTGAGAGAGAGGGGCAATGTGTGTGTGAGAGAGAGGGACAATGTGAGCGTGAGAGAGAGGGACAATGTGTGTGTGAGAGAGAGGGACTATGTGTGCGTGAGAGAGAGGGACAATGTGTGTGTGAGAGAGAGGGACAATGTGTGTGTGAGACAGAGGGACAATGTGAGCGTGAGAGAGAGGGACTATGTGTGTGTGAGAGAGAGGGACAACGTGTGTGTGAGAGAGAGGGACAATGTGTGTGTGAGAGAGAGGGACAATGTGAGCGTGAGAGAGAGGGACAATGTGAGCGTGAGAGAGAGGGACAATGTGTGCGTGAGAGAGAGGGACAATGTGCGTCTGAGAGAGAGGGACAATGTGTGTGTGAGAGAGAGGGACAATGTGAGCGTGAGAGAGAGGGACAATGTGTGTGTGAGAGAGAGGGACAATGTGTGCGTGAGAGAGAGGGAATATGTGTGTGTGAGAGAGAGAGGGACAATGTATGTGTGAGAGAGAGAGGGACAACGTGTGTGTGAGAGAGAGGGACAATGTGTGTGTGAGAGAGAGGGACAATGTGTGTGTGAGAGAGAGGGACAATGTGTGTGTGAGAGAGAGGGACAATGTGTGCGTGAGAGTGAGGGACAATGTGTGTGTGAGAGAGAGGGACTATGTGAGCGTGAGAGAGAGGGTCGATGTGTGTGTCAGAGAGAGGGACAATGTGTGCGTGAGAGAGAGGGACTATGTGTGTGTGAGAGAGAGAGGGACAATGTGTGTGTGAGAGAGAGAGGGACAATGTGTGTGTGAGAGAGAGGGACAATGTGTGCGTGAGAGAGAGGGACAATGTGTGTGAGAGAGAGAGGGACTATGTGAGCGTGAGAGAGAGGGACTATGTGAGCGTGAGAGAGAGGGACAATGTGTGAGTGAGAGAGAGGGACAATGTGTGTGTGAGAGAGAGGGACAATGTGTGTGTGAGAGAGAGGGACTATGTGAGCGTGAGAGAGAGGGACTATGTGAGCGTGAGAGAGAGGGACAATGTGTGTGTGAGAGAGAGGGACAATGTGTGAGTGAGAGAGAGGGTCGATGTGTGTGTGAGAGAGAGGGACAATGTGTGCGTGAGAGAGAGGGACTATGTGTGTGTGAGAATGAGAGGGACAATGTATGTGTGAGAGAGAGAGGGACAATGTGTGTGTGAGAGAGAGGGACAATGTGTGCGTGAGAGAGAGGGACAATGTGTGTGTGAGAGAGAGGGACAATGTGTGCGTGAGAGAGAGGGACAATGTGTGCGTGAGAGAGAGGGACAATGTGTGTGTGAGAGAGAGGGACTATGTGAGCGTGAGAGAGAGGGAATATGTGAGCGTGAGAGAGAGGGACAATGTGTGTGTGAGAGAGAGGGACAATGTGTGAGTGAGAGAGAGGGTCGATGTGTGTGTGAGAGAGAGGGACAATGTGTGCGTGAGAGAGAGGGACTATGTGTGTGTGAGAGAGAGAGGGACAATGTATGTGTGAGAGAGAGAGGGACAATATGTGTGTGAGAGAGAGGGACAATGTGTGCGTGAGAGAGTGGGACAATGTGTGTGTGAGAGAGAGGGACAATGTGAGCGTGAGAGAGAGGGACTATGTGAGTGTGAGAGAGAGGGTCTATGTGTGTGTGAGAGTGAGGGACAATGTGTGTGTGAGAGAGAGGGACAATGTGAGTGTGAGAGAGAGGGACTATGTGAGTGTGAGAGAGAGTGACTATGTGAGCGTGAGGGAGAGGGACAATGTGTGTGTGAGAGAGAGGGACTATGTGAGCGTGAGAGAGAGGGACTATGTGAGTGTGAGAGAGAGGGTCTATGTGTGTGTGAGAGTGAGGGCACAATGTGAGTGTGAGAGAGAGGGACTATGTGAGCGTGAGAGAGAGGGACTATGTGAGCGTGAGAGAGAGGGACAACGTGTGTGTGAGAGAGAGGGACAATGTGTGTGTGAGAGAGAGGGACAATGTGAGCGTGAGAGAGAGGGACAATGTGAGCGTGAGAGAGAGGGACAATGTGTGTGTGAGAGAGAGGGACAATGTGAGCGTGAGAGAGAGGGACTATGTGAGCGTGAGAGAGAGGGACTATGTGTGTGTGAGAGAGAGGGACAATGTGAGCGTAAGAGAGAGGGACAATGTGAGCGTGAGAGAGAGGGACTATGTGTGTGTGAGAGAGAGGGACAATGTGTGTGTGAGGGAGAGGGACAATGTGAGCGTGAGAGAGAGGGACTATGTGTGTGTGAGAGAGAGGGACAATGTGTGTGTGAGAGAGAGGGACAATGTGTGTGTGAGAGAGAGGGACAATGTGAGCATGAGAGAGAGGGACAATGTGTGTGTGAGAGAGAGGGACAATGTGTGTGTGAGAGAGAGGGACAATGTGAGCATGAGAGAGAGGGACAATGTGTGTGTGAGAGAGAGGGACTATGTGTGCGTGAGAGAGAGGGACAATGTGTGTGTGAGAGAGAGGGACAATGTGTGTGTGAGAGAGAGGGACAATGGGAGCGTGAGAGAGAGGGACAATGTGTGTGAGAGAGAGAGGGACTATGTGAGCGTGAGAGAGAGGGACTATGTGTGCGTGAGAGAGAGGGACAATGTGTGCGTGAGAGAGAGGGACAATGTGTGTGTGAGAGAGAGGGACAATGTGAGCGTGAGAGAGAGGGGCTATGTGTGCGTGAGAGAGAGGGACAATGTGTGTGTGAGAGAGAGGGACAATGTGTGTGTGAGAGAGAGGGACAATGTGCGTCTGAGAGAGAGGGACTATGTGAGTGTGAGAGAGAGGGTCTATGTGTGTGTGAGAGTGAGGGACAATGTGTGTGTGAGAGAGAGGGACAATGTGTGCGTGAGAGAGAGGGACTATGTGTGTGTGAGAGAGAGAGGGACAATG